>NC_056732.1:1462988315-1463123315 GCF_019279795.1 Protopterus annectens
ACCAAACTATTCATTTGCCTACTTTTTATGCAAACCCCAAAATAAAGGGAAAGGATTTTGCACACTTTGGATATACACAGACAGTTGCGATATTATTTGAGCAGAACTAAAGGGTTCAGGCAGTCTCAGCAGTTGTTTGTTTCTTTTGCTTTGGGTTCTCAGGGCAAACCTGTGTCAAAACAAACTATTTCTAAGTGGATTGGTTTTTGTATTGCTTTCTCTTATTCCCATCATGGTAAGGAGATTCCAGCTGGGATTAGGCCTCATTCCACTAGGGCTACTGCCACTTCTACAGCTTTTTTAAGGGGTGGCTACTAAAGATATTTTGGAAGCAGCTACTTGGAGTTCAGTGCATACTTTCTCTAAGCATTACCACCTTCCACTTTACTCTAAATCTAGGGCTGGATTTGCCACTGCAATTTTACAGGGCATTTTGGCAGCTCCTAATGCTTTATAGTTTTGCCATCCTCCCTTACCTCTGCTTTGGGATTCTACCCATATGTAAGGACTGCAGCAATGTGAGATGAAGAACATAGTACAGTCTTGTACCTACCATAAATGTAGATGTTCCAAGATCCACTTTTCAGCAGACCAATTTACTCTCCCTCCTTCTCTGCTGTTGTTTAGGGTGGTTTTGTGCTTTTTGTTGTACATTTTGTAAATGTGGTTAGTGCACGGTGGTTGGTTAGTTTTTGCTGGTTATTTTTGGCTGTGGCCTTTCTTGTTAGGGCCTTCTGACATCTGGGGCAAGAAAAGACTGAGGAAATGACGTCGGTCATGCGCTTTTGTACCCTGACGTTCTGATGTCAGTTTTAAGCGCCTTGACCGACGTCAGCCTAATACTTTGGTATTCGGGCCGACCGAGGACAGCGGACTACCCATATGTAAGGACTGCAGCAATGTGGATCTTCGAACATCTACATTTATGGTAGGTACAAAACTGTACTTTTTATTTATTTACATTTGTATTTATATTAGTTTTGTACTAGTATGGTTGACAGGTGGTTTATGACTATGAAATACCTTTATGTGCAGTACTCATATCACTTTAAATTTGTAACTTCCTGTTGGCACCAAAAAAAGCTTAAATTTGGTGATGTACTAACTGAAAGCCAGTTCTGATGAAGCCCAGTTTTTTTTGGGTAAAAGCACTTAACTAGCTTGTTTGTTTGCTTGTTCTTTTCTACCAGTTTGTCCTTTTTTGCCATCAGTTTGTCTGTTAGTTTGGAGCTGTCCGCTTTATTATTTTACGTTATATTAAAACGTGATTGATACACAGCTTGGTTACCATATTTATTTCCTTATTGGTAGAGGCACTTATTGGCGTTCTCGCAGAACTATGCCAAGAATTATAGATACAATTTCAGATCCATATGGGATGCTAAGCATGGTTAGTTTGGAAATCAATAGGAAGTATTATACTTTGATTAATGCATACTGGATACCAGGACTGAGTACTAAATATGTTGACAAGTATCTGGACCTGATTACTTTAAATGCAAAAGGGGAAATTATAGAAACAGGTGGTTTTAACTGCCTATTATCAAGCAATGATATTTCTAAAAATGGTAAACTATCATCTCAGCCAAGAAGTTAAATGGCTTTACAAACCAGATGAACCTTAAATATATACATGATCTAAGACAACATTGTTCCTTATTCTGTACTCGCTATTCATATCAGTTTGGTACACAAACAAATATTGATAAGGTCTTTGTATCAAATAATATACACTCTAAAATAAGTGACATATCTATAATGACTTGTCCACTTTCTGACCATAATGCTATAAACATTAGATTAACTGTGCATACAGATGATTTAAGATTTCTAGAGAGAATTCCTGCTTACATAACTAAGTTAAAAGACTTTAGGGAATGGATAATGAAAGAAACAGGCATGTTTATGGAAAAAATGATAATGGTGAAGTGACTGATACTATACTATGGGACGCCTTTAAAGTTTATATATATGGTAGAATAAAATCTTGGTACCTTAAAAAAAGGAGAGAGTGGGACAAAGAACTTTTAGACTTACAAAAAACATAGACAAGATAAAAATGGGCACAAAACCAAATAAAGTAGCACATAAAATTACTAAGTTAAATCAAAAATACTTAGACATTCTGAATCATAAGGTAGCCATAAACCTGGAAAAATTTAAATTACAATCTTATGCTGTAAATCCCAAATATCTACATAAAATAGTGGTAAGATCCAAAAAAAAAAAAATAAACAATCAAAATCTTATTAATGAGATTAAATATAAAAGTGATGGTTTGGTTAAGAGTACATAAAACGTAATGGGCATATTAGAAGTGTTCAAAAACTACTATAAAAATATACATGGTAACACACCACTTTTGGAGACAAATAATGTAATAAATATCTTTATTCAAGAAAATGTAACTACCAAGGTGTCAATGCAACAAAATAACATATTAAATAAAGAAATAACACTAACAGAAGTGAAAGAGCAAATAAAAAAATTAAAAGAAAATAAAGCTCCAGGATTGGATGGAATAATTCCTGAACTATATATGATTTTTCCTGAACATATAATAAAGAAAATGATGAGTGCCTTTACTATGGTTAAGCAGAAATGTATAATACCCCCATTGTGGAAATACTCAATTATCTTGCCTTAGTAAAACAAGTTAAGGATCACAAATCTTGTGATTCATATAGGGAAATGTTGTTACTAACACTGACTATAAAATGTTTATGACAATAATAGCTAATAGGATAAACAAAATATTATCTAATCTAATACATAATGATCAGACAGGGTTCATTCTTCATAGAAAACTGCAAGATAACATTATTAAATTACTGTCATTAATAGACATAGCATGCAAATACAAAATCAACCAACTATGATCAGCCTAGACATAGAAAAGGCTTTTGATTCTATTAGTTGGTCTTATCTACAAAGAATTCTGATTGGTTTTGAATTATCCTCAGAGTTTTTCAACTTATTAATGAAAATTTATAGTGGGGCACAAACTAATGTGAAAATCGGATCATGTTTATCCCCACCACTAGAAATCCTCAAGGGAACTAGACAAGGTTGTCCTTTGTTGCCATTATTGTTTGCTCTTTCAATGGAACCTTTTGCTACATATATCAGAAACAAGAATAATATAAAAGGATTTCAAATTAATAAGGACTATTGTCCTAGTCCTAAGATACAATTATTTGCTGATGATATGTTAACGTTGGGTGATATTGATGGTTCTTTGCATGATGTTGTAAATACCTTAAGCAAGTTTGAAAGAATTTCAGGACTTAAATTTAATCATAATAAATACAAAACATTACTAATTAACAAAAAGATTTAAAAAAACCTATGAGAGAATAGTCTGTTTAATTGTGAGGATGATGTATTAGAATATTTGGGTGCCAGTATAAAGAGTACATGGAAAGAGTCTGTTAAACTAAACCACAATAATTTAATAACCACAATTAATGAACTAATCAAAAGATGGAATAAAATGTTCTTCGCAATGGAGGATACGCTCTCTTTAATTAAAATGATATTTTTACCTAAAATTTTGTTGTATATACAGTCATTGATACTAGCCCCTCCCAAAAGCTTATTTAAAAAATTAGATTTTATGCAACTTAAATTTTTATGGTTCCCCTTAAAATCTAGGATTGCATATAAATGGCACATTAGAGCTTGGAACAGTAATGGGATACCATTCCCTAGCTTAGATCTTTATTCCAAATCAGTTATAATTAATGTACTATTACATTGGATCACACCTACCTATATATCTGGCTGGAAAACAATACATGAGATTCATATAACTGATTTTAGAACTATAGAAAATCAATTTAAGGAACAATATGGAATAAGTAGAGCTCATTGGCTTTTACATGAATTTTGTTTATTTAATAAGAAGTTTTATCATTTTTCTTATGGCATTAATCAAATATTTAATAACTTTAAAATTACAACATTAAACAATTCCTATTTCTTATATTCCCTATAGCATACGCCCCTGATTGCCTAGATTCTTTCAACATCAATGCAATGCAAAAATTAAAGGAAAATAACTTAATATTCTGGAATCAGTTTATTGAAAATAAGATTATTAAACCACTAAACTCTCTTTTATGTAGTTTTGATAATAGTCAAGACAGTTGTTTATACGCTCATTACAGCAGTTTATAGAAAACAAAATGAGAGTATCAAGCAACCTAAAGATTGAATCTATACCTAGTTTGATTCAGCATTTTATCAGGTGTCTTGAAAAGACAAATAATCAAAAATTAAGTATCTCACCTATCTATAAGATACTAAGAGAAGACACTCTAACGTTTGACTCAGATTTTTGGAATTACTATGTAAATATTAATGGAGAACAAATATCTGATGAATCCAAAAAATTATTGAATTCTACGTATGGCACGATGCCAGGGTAATCCTATGGGCTATGCTTGTAAAGGCTCCAGGGCCATTAGCCTAGTACACACCTATGAACCTCTTCTTCATTATATTGGAGATTGCATATATGGAAATTTATGAATAAGAGTTTCTATACTCCATATAAAATAAATCTTATACTCAAAAACAATGAAAGTAAATGGTGGAAATGTGATGAATTACTAGAGGCTAACTGGGTTCACATGTTCATTGAATGTAGAAATGTTGTTCAAAACTGGAAAGACTTCAGATATTTTGTAAATGCTTTATGGTCTGATAACTGTGATATTTCTAACTCACTAATCCTATTCAGTGTTCATATACCTAATGTAATACCCGAATCTCAGATTCAGTTACTCTGGTCAATTCCTGCAATTGCCAGAAAAGTTATTACTTTGAACTGGAAAAGTAAACAAGATTTGATGTTTAAATATTTTATTAATTTAGCAAAAGTTGTTTTTAAAAAAAGAACTGCAAACGATTTGTTATAGAACTCATAACATTACTCATAAAAATAGCATGGCAAAAACTGGGAAACTATTTGAACAAATACTGATAACTTCTCATGAATAAAATGATTGTTTATCATGGATGAATGTAAATACTGTAAATTGTTTGTTATTGTTTTGTTGTATTTGTTAATTGTACATTGGTGTATGTTTATAATAAAAACAAAATAAAAATGTTTTTGAAAAATACAAAGAAAAAGTTCTCAGTTATTTCATTATCCTCTCTCAAGTACTTTTCATAGCTGGTGTAGTACATATGTGGGAACCACATATATACTGTACGAATTACTGCAAAAAAGCCACAGCCTTTTTACTGAGGATTCTCAAAAAAGACAGTATTTCTCATTACTTCCATTCTGAGGGAATGGAACTGTGATCTGGCAACACAGAGGAAGAAATTGCAATCTCATCATCTACACATTCACAGCACATTATAGGCAAGAAGTAGATTTCCAAGAAAACAAGATCACATCAGCATGGCTGCTTCCATGAGGGTACTCAGGGTTAGGAAAAAAAATAAAAATTAGTAATAAGTAATTATTTTGGTAGTGAAAGGTTTGAATTGTGTAAAAAGTTAAGGTAGGACAAAAATATATATTTTTCTATTTTTGCCTTTAGTGGTTCTTCAAAGTCTGTAAGGATCTGCCCCTGTAGAAACTGGTCAGTCAAGATGCACCCAATAGTCCTGCAGAAACTACCCTATCAAAACAAACAGTGATAAACAGGATACGTATCTTTTGAAGTGTATCTCATAGCTACTGAACCCTTTGTTAAAAGGAATAGATATGTTCACATCAGGAGTACTGTATCTGGTTTTGTTAGTCTTACAGAGGACAGAAGATAAGACAAGTAGAGACTAGGGTGAAGTATAAAACTTAACAGGACTTGTACACACTAGAAGAGAAGAACGTGTGGGGGTATACTTTTTAAATAATGCATTGCTGGGGAGTAAGTGAGAATGGTGGAGGTGAAGAGAAGTGCACAAAAAGAAATGGATATGAGTGGCAGATGATGGGGAAAGAATGCTTCTCAAGACAGACATTACAGACTAATATTTCACATAGAAAATGGTGTGTCTGTGGGCCATATTACCAGAGGCAGTAACATAGTACCATTCAATGGAAGGGTTGAAGTATTTCTTGAAGAGAGAAGGAAGCAGGAGATGAACAGCTGCATCCTAACTTTCTGCAGCACTCTTGCATACCATAATCACTATAAATCTTTCTCCAGCATATTTATATGTACAACAGTTCTGTATATGTTAGCTGTAACAAGTTCATATATCAAGGATATTTTATTGCATAGGTTGCTGACTTCAGTTATGCTAAACTGTACTGACTGCCAGACAGTCCAGATGGAATATTTTCTATTCCATCATTTTGAAACATTTTCTACAGTTGTCATCTAATCAGCTGATCATTTTAGGATACTTATTTTCAGTTTATTCCCAAAACAAAGGTCCACTCTTGTAGAATGTTAAGGGTTTTTATTGTTACATCATATAGAAATGGATATAAATATAGTAGGGTTTTACATGGTACTCAGAGGAAAGTTCAAAACCCTTTTTTCTAAAAAAAAAAAAAAAAAAATTCAGTCTGATATTTCTCTCATTTCCTGCAGGACACAGCTGCCTCAGTCAGGCAGGACTGTGTTACAGGGGAAAAAAGGTAGTACCCCTTTCTCTGCTATCATCATGTCTAGCCAATAGGAGGTGTGAACTTTGGCTGTAGGTGATTTGGTCACATTGGGGTTGATGATGACAGCCCTTTTGCTGCTAACAATCCCTTTATGGTGCAGAGGCAAATCCATCTGCATCCTGTAGGTGTAAGTTAGTGTTGCGAGGATGCAGTAATCTGAGATCACCGAAAAGGTTAGTAGTAAAATGCGGAGTCCCTGTTGAGCAGTGATGATAATGTATACTTGTCCTGCTGTGTTGTAATTAATGTTAACTATTGATAACTTGTGCTTGTATGGCTATATATTGTTTAAATGACCCTTCTAATTGCCCATTTGCAGTTGTAGCTAAAATGATGGTAGAACGCATCTGTTTTTTTTCTTGTTTAATTTAATTTAATTTTTTTTTTTACATACTAAAAAATATTGATTGTGCAGAAAAGACTATGAAAAGTTCAGATCCCCTTTGTTTTATCTATTTATATATCCTATCTATTTACATATCCACTAAACACATAAGTGACCTGATCCAAATGACCCTTTTCCATCACAATCTAACTTGCATATCTATTGTGTTTATTACAGAGATATTGTATTAAATAGTACCGTTCATCAATGCAACTTGTTTAAATACATTGGTTAGACCAATACATTTAAAGTCAGAAATAGCATGCAGTCAATTGAAAAGATAAATATCTTTTTAATGGTTTTACATATACTATACTATACAGTTTGAACTTTAGTTTCTGATGCAAAAATGCTATTGGAATCTTATTTGTTATATAGAAGTCTGTTAGGAAATATCTGTACTACTATATTGTTTGCCATGCATAGACATAAGGACCCCTTTGTCTCCTGTTTTGCTTTTGTTTTCTTGCATGGTTTTGTGAGTATTTATTATTCATTTATCAGAGACAGTTTGTCAGGTTTTTTTTGGTTTTGTCTCTGTATATTTAGAATCAGTATATAGATACGCTCATAAGTAGTTACGAGACCATCTGAGAAGCCTAGACCAAATTGCTAATGACCCCAGACCGCTGTTTGGATAAGTGACTTGTTTAGATTCACACAGTAGGCAAGCAGATGCTGACAGCTCATAGCCTTAGTCTTCTATATTAACTGCTCCCTTTTCCATGGTTACTTCTTGAAAATAATAATATTTAGAATGAGAACTTGGGTATCTCCTATCAGTTGTGCTTGCACCCAAAAGTTTCTATAAATATATAAATAATTGCCAGAACACCACTGCAGGATGTGTGTGTGTGTGTGTGTGTGTGTGTGTGTGTGTGTGTAGTGAGTTCTAGACAGTTTACTGGTGGAACTGAGTTATTTTGTATAAAAACTTGCAGAGTTCCTGTTCTTCACTGCTATTTTTCATTTACAAGTTCCAGGACAAGTCTTACAGAAAGTACTAGGACACAGAAAACCACATACCCACTGATATTAGTTGTTCCTCCTCAAAAGTCCTATGACTGTCCAGTGTCAGCCCTCATGTGTGTAGCTTCTATCATAATTGTGCATTGGATTCCTTCTCATGCTTTTATGACCTCAACTTTAGTAGCCCCTACTTCTATGTGTTACATCTCACGTCTTTGTTGACATATTGTTTTCTAGTTTGTGCAGAAGCAATAATGGTTAGAGCCTTGCCAGTGTTTCTGGACAGTGAGACGTTATCCATAATTGACTATAGTGAAGAGTGACTGAGTTCCCAGTGTTCCTTTTTGCTTCACCTATCCTGAAGATAAACAGTTGCTTACCAGGCAATCAGCCTGTATTGTAATACCTCTGTTACCTTTATCTTCACGTTCTGTTGTAATAAGATGTAAATATCAGATAGCTGTAGTACATTTATTATTGTAAATATGCTGCATAATGTGGAAGACAAATGTGGAAGAACATTATACGTGAATATGTCTGTGTTAAATGGTATAGTTGAAAAGCTTTGTTACTTATACAGTAATAAAAATGATAAAATTAAAAAAATACACATTTCATGTGAAAGGTTTCCACCAGTTTTCTTTTAGTGAATGAAATGTCATCATTGTTATGTTTATGTTATCACTGACAATGTGGTCAATCATTGACATGAAAGGGAGAACATCCCCCCAAGACTTTCTTTTTTTTTCTTTCTTGATATATAAAAGTAATTTGCTTCTGCAGAAAATGGAGCATGTCACAGTATTTTAATTTAATAAAAAACACACTTGCAGTCACCAGAAGTAAAACCCAATATCGTTTTAATTAGCACTTTCGTCCACTTCATTCCAAACACGGACTTTATCAGATTAAGTCTCCCTCATCTCATTTGCTTAAATAGAAAAATCATGCACTGCCACCTAGTGGCTATTAAGACATATTGGTTAAAAATAAAACTACTTTGAAACAGAAGATGTTATTCGATATCAATCAAACTTGGATTATATTGGCAAGGGTTGCTAGATGCCACCAGTCCCTCGGGTATCAATGATAGAGTATCTATCTGTAGTTTATTATTAATTAAAAGGGCACAGATCTAATTATAACATTGATAAATGTAATGGCAGTTCACCATTTAACATAGTGGTTAGTTTATATTTATGTTAATAGCAAGTGAATAATGTTCATGATTGTGTTTAATGTATTTTTTCAGAGTGAAGTATAACTGAGGGAGCCTTTTAATCTGATGAAGTTCATGTTTGGAATGAGGCGGACAAAAGTGCCAATTAAAATGATTTGGGGTTTTATTTCTGGTGACTGCAAGTGTGTTTTTTACTTGTACTTCAATCTTGTGGACAGATTTTCTTGGCTACAGTATTTTGATTTTGTTAAGCCAATGAGAACTGTCTAGACATTAATTACTGTATTTTGCTTGAAACATTTCCATTGTTGTATTAAAATTAAATCCACTGATAAAGCTTAACTTACACTTAAATGAGGAACAGAAAACTGTTTAAAAATATTAAATCACAGGAAAGAACAGTGAACTACATACTCAGGTAAGACACTAGCACAATAGAAGCAATAGAAGACACTTTTCCCATAGGGTGAAAGGAGGCTCTGGAGAAAGTGATTACAAAGAATTCTGCAAAACAATCCTTCATTAAGTACCTTCTTGGCTGGAAACATTTCCATAGTTGTAGAATTAAGCTTGAATCATTTGACAAAGCTTACTTTACACATGAACGAGGAACAGTAAACTGTACAGCAATAGAGAGGATAGATTTAATCACAAGAAATCTCCATCAGCTGCATACACACCTTAAATCAATAAATCAAGAGAAGACGTGTCCCATAAGTTAAAAAAAAATATTGTAGAAAGTAATCAAAATATATCCTCAAAAATAAGCGCCCATATAATTCTTAGAGGAAGCAAGTAACAATGAAATAACATTTGTCTTCTATATATGAAAAAAAAAAACAAGAAAAAATAAAATAGTACCTATATGTGAAATGGACTAGCAAGCAAAAGATGAGCAGAAGTTACCGGACAACAGAATGGTAGAGTAAACAATAACTGATTAAAATGTTGCAAGGGAAGGCAAAAACTGAAAAAATATGTCTGCAAAGAGAAATGTAGAGAGAGTAATGTGTTGTCCATCATGTCTGCATGCAGACGAAAGCAAGCAAGCAAGACAAGGAAGGGAAAGCTAACCAATGTCTAATATGGAAGTAAAGTGATACAAACACACAGGGCATGCAGAAAGCTGCTGGTCACTAACCAATGTCTAGCATGGAAGTAAAGTGATACAAACACACAGGGCATGCAGAGAACTGCTGGTCGCTAACCAATGTCTACCATGGAAGCAAAGTGATAGAAACACACAGGGCATGCAGAAAACTGCTGGTCGCTAACCAGTGTCTAGCCTGGAAGCAAAGCGATACAAACACACAAGGCATACAGAGAACTGTTGGTCGCTGACCAATGTCTAGCATGGAAGCAAAGTGATACAAACACACAGGGCATGCAGAAAGCTGCTGGTCACTAACCAATGTCTAGCATGGAAGTAAAGTAATACAAACACACAGGGCATGCAGAGAACTGCTGGTCGCTAACCAATGTCTACCATGGAAGCAAAGTGATAGAAACACACAGGACATGCAGAGAACTGCTGGTCGCTAACCAGTGTCTAATATGGAAGTAAAGTGATACAAACACACAGGACATGCAGAAAGCTGCTGGTCACTAACCAATGTCTAGCATGGAAGTAAAGTGATACAAACACACAGGGCATGCAAAAAGCTACTGGTCACTAACCAATGTCTAGCATGGAAGTAAAGTGATACAAACACACAGGGCATGCAAAAAGCTACTGGTCACTAACCAATGTCTAATATGGAAGTTAAGTGATACAAACACACAGGGCATGCAGAGAACTGCTGGTCGCTAACCAGTGTCTAGCCTGGAAGCAAAGCGATACAAACACACAGGGCATACAGAGAACTGTTGGTCGCTGACCAATGTCTAGCATGGAAGCAAAGTGATATAAATGCACAGAGGATGCAGAGGACTGCTGGTCACTAAGCAATGTCTAGCATGGAAGCAAAGTGATACAAACACACAGGGCATGCAGACAACTGCTAGTCACTAATAAATGATTACAATGGAAGCAAAGTGATACAAACACACAGGGCATGCAGAGGACTGCTGTTCACTAACCAATATCTACAATGAAAGCAAAGTGATGCAAACACACAGGGCATGCAGAGAACTGCTGGTCACTAGCCAATGTCTACCATGGAAGCAAAGTGATACAAACACACAGGGCATGCAGAGAACTGCTGTTCACTAACCAATATCTACAATGAAAGCAAAGTGATGCAAACACACAGGGCATGCAGAGAACTGCTGGTCACTAGCCAATGTCTAGCATGGAAGCAAAGTGATACAAATACACAGGGCATGCAGAGAACTGCTGGTTGATGTGTGATACTGATGAAAGAAGGAAGAGGCAGACAGAGAGGTAGCAGCCACAAATACATCAAACGTAAACTTGACATGCACACCAGTATTGTGAGATCTACTGTACTTTGAAAATATTGTACATGACAAATGTATTTAACAGAACTCCACATGTTGTTGTGTCTTTTGGCTTTTCCCGGTTAGGGGTCACCACAGCGGAACTCCGGTCCGCTAATGATTGGCAGTAGATTTTTACGTGCCAAGTTGCCAGCCCTGATGCACAACCTTCTACGAAGGTATGCCCATTCACGCATGTCTCCAGACAGAATTCACTCTAGCTGAGAATCGAACGGGACGTCTTACTGTGAGGCGACAGCACTACCACAGCACCATCAACTCCACATAATAAACTGAAAAAATATATATAGGTTGGCATCACAATGCCTGTAGGTTCATGCTAGGCAATCAGTCTGCAGAACATTTCAAGCCTAGCCAAAAAAAAAATAAACTGTTCAAAAGTTCCCTCTAGCCTCATGGAGGGCAAGACAAGATAGAACTGGAGATAATTCAGGCTCCCCATCCAATTATCTAGGTCAAGATATATGAATACTACCATTAAAAGGAAATGCAGGCAATCTGCTGAATCCATGATAATGCTCGCAATGACATAATTCACAAAATCAAAATAATCCCTGTAATGGAACAGTCATCCTGATGCTTGGATCTGTATGCCTGGTAACACAGTACCTTTCATCAGGATCATCAGAATGTAATGGGCAGTGTCAGAATTTTATATGATGTGCAACAGCCTGAAAGTATTCAACCATGCTGAATTTATAGGAATGCCTCAATTCCCTGTCTCTATATATGCCTTCATGTTGAGGGGGTTAGCCACAGGATAACACCTTTATGAAACACAGTTATGTGACCATCTGCTTTTTACACAACACTTCCAGCAGTTCCTGTAACCCTTCTGTAATTGGCTGATGGAGTGCGTGTGACAATGACACCCCTCCCTACTTTTCTCTCTATGATGCATCTGAGCTACAGATGCATTACATACAGAGCAGAATGTGGGGGTAGGTGGTAGAGTGGTAGTAAGCAGTGGTGCTGCACCATAACATTGTCAGCACATATTCTCTGCAAGCCTTCTGAACAGTGGGGAAGGCATATCAGGCATACACTCCTCCAGTGTATGGAATGCCCTCACAAGACCCATCATTGAGTATAATGCCCTATTCAGTATGTGCCTGACCAGACACAAGCAGAAACTGGAACGTCTGCAAGGTTCCTTAGAAAAAGAATATAAGGCATAAGCACAATGTCCTATGTGGATCACCTCAAAGCCCTACCTCTGTACTCAGTCTCCTACAGACTACTGAGAGCTTGGCATGCAAGACATCCCTGGACCCTGCTCTGATGCTCTCTCAAGAGAACTGTAAGGTCAGCAGAAAGAATCACCAGCACCTTCCTTACTCCTCTGGAAGATCTACACAAATGCCGGTGCATTGACATGGGCAAAAAGATTTCCAGCTTTCAACACATCCTACCAATGGTCTGTACACTCACTTATCCTCTGGCAGGAGATACAGAAGCCTGCATTGTAAGACCACCAGACTAAAAAACAGTTCCTTTCCACTCTCCATTAGACTGTTGAACTCTTGGAAAAAACAAACCATGATTTGTCTGTTACATAACTAGCCTATCAAGCGGCTTATTTTATGGATGTGTAATAACTAAGTGCAATACTAAGTTAGCCCACCTACAACACTGAAGGACTGTAAAGTCCAATATACAAACTGTGCAATAATTCAGTCTATTCATAGATATGCTGCTATTGTTTCAATTTTACTTTGACAATATTACCTTCACATTGTTCCTTGTCTTCCTTGTCTCCTGTTCTGGGATGGGTGTGAGATCACTGCTGTCCCACTTTACTTACTAATTGCTACTTATTAAATTTCTACTGTGATATTTTATTAATTTTTCTCTGTTTATACGTGCAACTGTTTCCTGCATTGAGAACAAAGCATTATAATTTCGTTCAGCTATACTGCTGTGTAGTTCTGAATGACAATAAAGTTTTCTTTGAGTTTGATGAACCTTTTGCACATCTGCAAAACAGACAGCATCAGAACTACTAGATATATAAATAGGACAGGTGGAACAGGCTCCCCATCCATGTGAAACAAAGTCCCTCCCTTACCCTATTTAAGCATAACTTGGACCATTAGATGGGAAATCAAAAATTTACCCATGGTCTGGCACCCATGTTTTGATGAACAGGGGCAGTCATTATATTATGTTGTAGCTAACAATCACCCCCTATATAAATGTCTAAAACATGTAACTTGTGGCCACATTTCGGCTGTATGGCCAGGCTTAAAAAGGCACTAGTGGCCATTAGCCTAGTACACACCTATGAACCTATATCATCTGGAGGGAGAAAGGCAAGCACTTTTAACTGTTCTGCTCTCAGCTGATAGTCAGGGTATACTTCATTTGGAGGCCACATCACTCCACATGCAGGCAGATGACTTGGGTGAAGTGGAACAGCAGCCATGCAAGAGATTGTCCAGGAATCCAGGGTTGACATTACATCTGCTTTCACTTTGCAGACAACCTCTGCCTGTTCCACATCCCCTGCATGGGGTAAGTTGTGGTGCACCCTACTTTTGTAAGCTTCTCTCTCTGTGCTGTAGACACAGTGATAGCATGACCATGACACTTTTTTAGATTACAAAGTTGGGAGCATAGATAAGTTCTGTCTTTGGAGCTGACACTCTGGACAACTGGTAGCCAACAGGCGCATTGCTTGCTAAGTGAATGTCATTTTTAATGTTTACCCTGTCTTTCTTTGGGCAATGTTATGATCAATCCTGCTATCCCTTCTTGTGTTTGTCTTGCTTCCACCAATACTGTTGTCTGCCATCATCTCAACAACGATATCTTTATTGGAACCACCCAAACCCACACCCTTGTCCACAATTGGTTATGTTTATCCTTTTTATTTTCATTCTCGGGCAACTTAACAGTGTAATGATTTACTGTATCTTAAACTCAGGACTGCTACTCACTTAACCCCATTTTCCTGATTGCTTGGACTTTTGTGGTACATTTGGCATCATGAACATGTAGGCAAGGTATTTTTTTATTTTATTTTGAATTTAAATGGGGTAGAGCGCTGATCCCACTGAGCCTATTTCACTCTCAGTCTAGGTAAACATAACAGATGCATGACATTGCTATATACAGAGTGAATGAAACAATGCAGTATATACATATATCATACGTCTTAGTTATGCAGCCCCATGCCAGGCTAAAGATACAAGATGCTGCATGCAGAATAGTATGACCCTGATTAGCATTTCATCTTATATGTGCTATATCCTGCTTACCTGTTCTATTTAGCTACCAAATACATGAAACTGTTTCTTAGGACAGTGCAGTGTACTATTAATGTAAGGATTATGCTTTTCTCTCAGTTGCTCTGTTATATATGGCATGAAACATTGCTCAATCAATTTTATTTTTTTGCTATAGTTCTATTTCTGCTGATGAACTAACACTAAATATCTATTATTAGGTATTATCTCTTCTCACGGCTTCCACCCTGTAAGACTCATACAGTTAGAAGGCCTGCATCCAGTTGGGAATTTAAAAAAAAAAAATATAAAATGGACAGCCACACTGGTCTACCCTCAATAACAAATGTAACTAAGGTTACTACTTTTTCTAAAGTCTTTCTGCTTAAACTGTTTAATTCAGCCTTACTGGGTCAACAGCACCAAAATTCCCAGCCCTTAAATAAGGTTACTAATGCTAAAAAGTTCCACCAAATTGTACTGTTAAAGTTGCTGTTTGTGTTTAAAAACAGAACATAAATTAGAATTTAAAGCGAGTACTGTATGCTGCTAACCTGGGTCTAAAGGCACCTTTTAGGCTGTCCCCCACAGTAATTTGGCTCCCTTCATATTGGTAAAATTAGCTAGTTTGCACCCAGTATCTCCTTTCTTACACCTAAAATACCCTGAATACAGTAATTTCACTCTACTCTCCCTCACATAGCCCCCTGAAAATTATACCCTGCAACTATAAAATTAACCAGCAAGTGTATAAAATACAAATTAAACATAGTCTGTAAATTGGTGGGAAAAAAAAAACAAATTAAAAATACAGCCAAACATACAATCATACATACCAAACACCTAAGGAAATACTTGTTGTCAGTGTTATTCAGTTGTTGGTATTCACTACCCAAATGGTCAAAAAGCAACCCACGATTTTACACATAACACCAAACACTTTACCATCCCCAGCACACCAAATCTACCACCCTCAACAAAATATCACCACTGTAAAGCCACAAAACATAATCCTAAAGACAAAGACTATATAAAACTTATAAACAAACTCCTAAAGCTTAGAGTACCCTGTCACGATAACCTTATAACACATGGGGACATCCATCCCAACCCTGGCTCAACCACACCCAATAACCTTCACTCCCCTACCACAACCCCCACAGTCAAGCTACCCCTTTCTACTCCCACTAGTTCCCTCCTAGCATTTCACCTAAATATTAAAAGTATTAACAATAAGATTCCCAACCTACACGCCCTCCTAGCAACCTACTCCCCAGACATTGTGTCTTACAGAAATCTGGCTAAAACCTAATACTACTGACAATGAGATACTACCTCCAGGATACAATATTCACCAGTTAGACCGTGCTACAAGGAAAGGAGGTGGGACAGCAGTCCTTTACAAAAATACTCTAACCGTTAATAGAAACACCATTCAACCTCCCCAATTCAATAACGTGGAATTCCTCATAACCAAGCAACAGATTAACCAAAACAAACACTTGAACATAGTCTGTGCATACATTCCACCAGGTAACAACCTAAATACCCTAGAAGATCTCCTTTACTGGTTATCCACTACCTATCCTCAAGAAACCATAGTTCTTGGTGATTTTAACACCGACTGGCACCCCTGCTCCTCTGACCCCCCCCCCCCCCCACTCATATAAACTTATCTGGGTTTAAACAGACCATAACCTCTCCCACTAGGATAAACAAACCAACCAACAAGGAAAGTATTCTAGACTGGATCCTAGTTAATAACCAACCCCAACTGTACACAGCTGGTACTTTCCCTGATGACCTCAGTGACCATAGTCTAACCAATATCATAAAACATAAGGCAGGAAACCCTCACCAGCCCAAATATAAAACATTTAGAAATAGGAAAAACTTTGATGCTGCTATATTCCAAAATGAATTAAAAGCAGTTGACTGGTCAAAACTAAAAAATCTAACATTAGAGGAGGCCATAGATCACTTTAATACTAAATTCCTAAGTATTCTTGATTCCCATGCTCCAGCACGTACAATAAAAACCAGATCAAATACAGCACCATGGCTCACAAAAGATACCAAAGCAAAAATCAAAACTAGAAACAGAGCCTGGGCCAGCTGGAGAACAATCAAAGCCCCACTTGACCATCTAAAATATTGTCATCTCAGGAATGACACAAAAAAATCTATTATACTGGATAAAAAAGCTTCTACTAAAATCTCCTGCAAAAACACCACAACAACCCTCAAAAGTTCTGGGCATGCTTAAATCAACTACTTTGTCCAGGTCACTCCACCACCCCAATCCCGGCTAACTACACCCATAGTTCCCCAGAGACAATAGCTAGCGCCTTTAATAACTTTTTCACTGAAACAATCCAATCCCTAGCAAATCAACTAACCTCCTCTAACTTAAACCACATGCCTAATCTACCTAATAATCACCCGGAATTTGGCTTCCAACCAATATCCACTAGTTTTATCAAAACACTTCTAAAAAATCTAAAACCTACCACCCTCACTGCTAACCTCCTCCCTGCAGATTACCTGCAAATAGCTGCAGATGCCATTGCATATCCCATATCTATTCTCATCAACAGAACGTTATCCGAAAATGCTATCCCCTCCCTCTGGAAAATATCTCACGTCATCCCACTCCATAAAGGTGGTAGCTCCTCAGACATATCCAACTATAGACCCATTGCCATTCTTTCCCCACTAGCCAAAATAATGGGGAAATGTGTACACAAGCAACTAATACGATACCTTTCACAGAATAACTTACTATCCGACTCCCAGCATGGTTTCAGGCCATACCACAGCACCACCTCAACCCTCCTTTCCTTTACTACTGCCATAAACCAAAACAGGAATGACAATAGGCTAACCTGTGCCCTCTTTCTTGACCTATCAAAAGCCTTTGACATGGTCAACCATGAACGTCTCATTCTTTCACTAAAATCTATTTCCCTCAACGAGCCTGCTATCCAGTGGTTCCAGTCCTACCTGACTGGTAGACAGCAAGCGGTACTATGGCAGGGCAAACTCTCCAGTCAGTTACCTCTCACACTTGGTGTCCCTCAAGGGTCCATACTAGGTCCACTACTCTTCTTTATTTTTATCAACAACCTCCACACTGTTATCCCTGAAGCCACCTGCATCCAATACGCACATGATTCCACTCTCATCTGCTCAGCCACCTCCCCATCCGACTTGCAAATCTTAACCCAAAATACATTTAACACTATCAAGAACTGGCTCACCAATCAACGCCTACTTCTGAACCCCAATAAAACTAAACTTCTACTCTTCTCTCCCACTAGTAGATCCACCACACTTTCATTCACTGTCACATCTAACAATGGCACCACTATTTCCCCAGATAATCACACCAAACTGCTAGGGGTTATCATAGACAATAATCTCAAATTTGATCTACAGGTCAACAAAGCCATACAAACCATCAATAAGAAGCTTGGATCACTGTATAGAAACAAGACATTTTTAACCCCATTGGGTAGGACTGCAATTGCCCGGTCACACCCACTCTCTACTCTTTTATATGTCTCGCCTGTACTCTCAAACCTCAACAAATCCGAACTAGGTAAGCTGCCCCATAGCTACAATCATATTGCTAGATTCGCCACTGGTTCCACCTATAGAACTCACCACTGCCAGAACCTTAAACAACTAGAGTGGCTAGAACTTCCCAGCTTAATTCAATTCAATCAACTCTTAATAGCGCACAAAATTTTGTACCACCCTGAGGAAACCCCCTCACTTAAAAATATTATTAAGCCATATAGCAATCTAAGATCCCTACGGTCAGCTGATAAACTACTGGTCCAAACCCACAAAGTTAATAACTCTGCTGGTGAATCCCTGTTTGCCAACTTCTTTGGCAAAACCTGGAATTCATTGCCAAACAATATAACCCTACAATCCTCCAAAAGTCTCTTCAAAAAAAAACTCAAACAGTATCGCAAAGTGAATTGGCTATGCCCATGTACAAACCCTGATTAAGTTATAAATTAAAAGCATATTCTGCAATCATAACTTGTAACTACATCACCAAGCTCTGCTTCCAGTCTGATGTCTCTTACTTTTAATTGTCTGTCCATGACAATTGTGAGTCCCTACTAGGGAACACTACTAACCCATTGTATATAATCACTTTGTTTTTGTAATTGTTTGCTAACTTCTGTGTAATCTATGTAAGTTTGTCTTTGTGGAGCTTTTCTCCCCAGGCCTCCGCTGAAAATGGACATGTATCCAGCCAGAATATCCCGGTAAACAAATGTGAAATAAAATAAATAATAATTTTATATCACATTCTGGTCCCAAACTGATATTTTCCTGGTGCTGCAGTTTTAATGCTTTAAAGGTTGTTTTTGCACATTTATCAAGATCAAATGACATTCTTATATAATCTGAAAAAGTTTTGACAACCTGCAGTTGTGCTTTCATTTCCTCATCTGATGAGCTATACAGTTTTAAATCATCAACAAAGAGAAGATGAGAAGTCTTTACATTTTGTTGTTTTCTAGGAGCCAAATTATAACCATGGCCTAAGCTGTTAAGTAAACAGCTTAATGGGTTAAGGGTAAGGCAGAATAGCAACGGTGACAGCGAGTCACCCTGGAATATACCCCTTTTAATTTTTATCTCTGGGATAGTAATTTGTCCTGTATCATGGCGTAATTGCAAAGTGGTCTGCTACTGTTTTATGGTCACTGTAATGTAGTTGATAGGGTGTATCTTATACAGTTTCAAGCACTCTTTTATCTATGAATGCGGGATACTATCAAATGCTTTTTTTGTAGTCAATCTTAGATTCTTCCCCTTTTTACAGTTCTCCACTATGACGTTATTTAACAACAAATGGTCTTTTATTCCATATGACTTTCTTTTATTGCCCTTTTGTTCTACTCCCTTAATTGAGTTTTCCTATAAATGACTGTAAACTCATCAATTCCCATGCAGAGTATATATGTCGTCGGAAGGCAAGTTATTGGCCTATAATTTTCAGGGTAGCTTGTAGGTTCACTCTTTAAGTAGGAGCATTGTTTTTCCTGTTGTTAACTAGGTTGGTGTCTGTTTGGGATGCACATATAAACAGTTCTTACTCATGGCTGAATCTTTGTGCAAAGATGTTAATACTTTTAACCAGAAGTTAGGTACTGCATCTGGACCTGGGGTATTCCAATTAGAGATTTTTCTTAACTTTGTTTCAATCTCTCTAGCTGTTACTTCATCCCATTTCACATCCTGAACCTTTAAACTTCTTATTCTTTCTTTTACTTCTTCTATCCATTTAGCATCTTTGTTATGTTCCACAGGATCTTCATAGATACTTCTCCAAAATGTATCTATTTCTTTTTTTTGACGGCCTTTCATTTCCTTTTGCCTCGTTTCCCAATTCTCTATAAAACCTTTTTGGGTCATCAATAAATTAAAGAAACCAACACAGGAAGGTGTCCGACAAAACTGGTAAACACAAAAAAAGACACCAAGGGATCACAGGCAGCAAACAAACGATAGTACGTAAAGTATTTCATGGTGGCGTTTTTCTGTTCAGCAGTTGTGCTATTTTTTGAGAGAGACGTACTATCGTTTGTTTGCTGCCTGTGATCCCTTGGTGTCTTTTTTGTGTTCATCAATAAATTACTTATTTTGTACCTTCACTTTATATATATCTGCGTATCTTCTAAGATTTTCCACCTGTGCTGAATTTTTTAGTTTATTTACAATAGTGCATGATAGATCCTGATCTGTTCTAATATTGCACATTGCTTTTATCACATCTATCTTTCTTAGTATTTTTATTGATCTAGTCCCTCTTCTATAGTCTTCTAACAGTGACACTTCTTGTCTTAATTGCTTTATAATTTTCTCTATTCGTTATTTCCATGATGGTGTTCGATTTCACCCATTCCTTTCCCTCACTACCCCGTGTTCTTGTGGTAGAACTTTATCAGTTATTAATTTAGCTGCCAAGTAATATATCCTGTTTACTTCTATTATATCACATGGATCTCTATGGACAGTTGTAATTACTGTGTTCATTTGTTTTATCAGACTTCTGACTTTTTGGGTTTTATTGACCTTCTGCAGTCTATTTCTTTATAGTCTGTTGTTAGCATCTTCCTGTGGCACTTTTTCTTCAATTTCATCCTGTGCTATCCGTTGCTCTCTCATATGGGAACTCACTGGCCTATCACTCCTCAACACTGACTGACATTCCTGAATATTCTGTATGAATGATACAATTATAGAAAAGATTTGTGTTTAACTGATGTATGTTAACTGATAAACTGTAGTTTGTGAACCAGGAAACAACAATAGCTATTATATAACTTATTTGATTAATAGAGGTAAATGTTCTGAATGAAAATGCCCAGTTAGCTCTTCTCCCTAACCTAAAGGGCCTAAGCTTTCTAACTAAAAATAAATAAATATGTTCCTTTCACTTCAGTGGGGAAAAACAGTGAGATTGATAAACTTACAAAAACATTGGAAAGAAGATAAATTAGAAACAAAACAGTAACACATATACATAATGCACAAAACTGTAAAAGAGATGAATAAATAAAAAAAATCATAAAAACAGAGTTGATAAACTGCTGTGCGGATGAAGAAGGCAAAAAGTTCATACCCACCAAAGGATTTTTTTATGAAATCCTGAGCTGTACCTTTGTGATCCTCCAAACAGCAATACTGGAAGCTAATTTATGCATAATCTTAAAAGTATACAGCAAACTCTAAGGAACAGCAGTTTCAGACTCAGTATACATAAATAACAGACATTTGGAAAGCCTGGTCTCTGACTCAGAAAAATAGCCCCAACACATATAAACACATCTGTTACAATAGTTAATATATAATGCTCAAACATGAACACTCAAAATTATGTATATTGTACTTAGAACCAAATGCATTGAACAGCAAACTAAAAAAGACCCTAAAGGAAAAATAAAATTAACATGGACTCAAAAAGAACAAGAAAAAATGATAAATATCTATAGTTGAAAAAAAGTTAACCAAACAATATAAGAACACGAAGTCTGAAAAAAGTTAAAAAATTAAGAAATTAAAAAAAGAAGCAATAAATCATTCACCATTGAATAAAAACAGCAGAAATAATGAACAAGACAATGCAAGAAAAATGAAAAGCAAAAACAGGCTAAAGTAAAAAAATCAAGATCTCCTAAACACATGTAAAAGAAAGAAAAAAAAAAGCCATCTGCATTGGCATAGAAAGCAAAGCATTTAACTATGGCCCAGATAATCTGATTTCAATTAGCTACTCAGGGCACTGGAAGAGTTAGCCCAGGGCAAAAGGTAAAATACTGAGGCAAAGCCTGCTTGCCTCCATCTGAAGAAGAGTGTTGTAGCTGTTAGAAAAATATGTATTAATGTGTGTATGCTTAATGCCAAATTAATAATCAAGTATTTTAATACGCTTTTCATTCTATTTTTCATGCACTGTGTTTTATACAAATTGAATTTCATATGAGACTGAAAAAGATGCTTTTTTGAAGACTGCAGTATGCTTTCTGAAACTTGCAAGTTGCCCTTTGACCTAGTAACTGCTAGCACAGCAGTATTCTTGTTTATGCCTTGTGGAAATGTACTTGAGAAGCAGGTGTTTATCTGCTAGGTCAGAAGTGAATGAATGAACAATGCCTTATGTTATAAATGTAATGATTTCAGACAAACAGCTCTGTCCAGAGGATGGAAACCTCTGCAGCTGTAGTAATTTAGAGATAAAGTAGACAAAGGATTATTAGTGAAATGAACTGCTAGCATTGTGCTTGATTTAGCCGCAGTATCTTGAATGTAACATAACATGTATCTAACTGAGAGTAACCAAGGCCATGTTGTTTTCCTCAGGAAGTTTCACATAAAAATTGATAAATCAGCAGAAATTAATGGGAAAGATGGTCAGCAGATGATGATGAAAAAGGTGGTAATCTGTTACGTCAGCATGGTAGGACATGATTAGTTTGAGAATGTATAAAAATGAAAGTATTTCCTGTTTCTGGTTAGACAAACTCTGTATTAGCACGTTTTTGTCTCCTTGCTGCAAGATTAAAGTGCCTTAACCTGAACCTACCGTGTTTTGATCATTTTTAAAGTATATTTTTCCTTTGACAGATTGGTCCTTCGAGCCGGAAACGTATCTCTCACTCTAGGCCTAGGTCAGAATTGGGCCCGGTGGCATGCATCCGTACGGAGAAGAGGCCAAATCGGCTCTTCTGTTTTGAAAGACCTCCGACTGAATTGTCGTTCGAAAGAGGCCAGCCACTGTTTCTGATCTGGGATTGGAGGACGAGTCAACGATCCGGTGGATCAACTCACGGAGGGTCAGGTAAGGAGGAATTACCTTATTTCTGTTTTAAGATCAGGGACTAAGTACAGAACTGTTTTTTTTTGTCAGGTAGATTTGCATGTGCAGATCAGGGACAGAAAAAGGGGTTACTGTTTTTGTCATAGATCAGGGAAACAGAATAGGTAGGCAGTTATTCTAGATAAACTGTGAAAAGGTATAGATTTGTGGTACCACGTGATAGAAAGGGTTACGTAACAATTTACAGCTTAGCTAAGACAGCAATGGGAAATCAGTGCACAAAAAGTTCCCGGGACACGCCCCTAACTGAAGACGCGAAGTATATGCAATTACAGCGTGCCGATAATGTTAAGTATTACACCAAATGGGTCAATAAGTATAAATTCGAGGGTAATTTAGATAAACTTGCGCTTATGAAACTTGTAAAACAGTTAAAAATAGATGCGAAAGGTCAACTAAAAAAGCAAAGACAATTAGGAGTCCCTCAGGCGCATAGGTGGCTTGAGGAAGCAAATCGCAGGGAGCAGAGAATTAAAAATTCAAAGACAATGTTCTTAGACAAAGAAGACAATAACTTGGTAATAGCAACAGCCCCTCCTTCGCCCCCTCCGCTTCCGTTACCAGAATATGAAGCGAGTGGATGAGCTGATCCACCTCCGCTATATCCAGCTGTCCCTGCAAAAGCACAACCGTTTGTCAGGGATCCAATCGAGACTAGGTCTCGAACACGCGACTTGAGGAGGGAGATTGAATTAAATGAATTAAATAGAAAATCACAGGCTATGAGTGAAGAGGAGATATGTCCGCTCATAGAAGTACCGAATCCTCAGGCAGGACAGGCAGGACAGGATCCGACTCTTTTAGTTCATAGACCGTGGACACTGGAAGATATCCAGAAAGCCACAGAGGGAATTCCCCACCCAAAAGTGAATTTTAGAAAATTTTTAGAAGACTTACAGGGTATGAGATTAAGTTACCATTTAAATGGAGAGGAAGTAGAAAAAGTAGTTAGACAAATTGTGGGTCCAGATTGGCACATGATCAGTGGCGACTGGAATCCTCGTAATGCACAACTTAGACCACTCCCACATACTAATGCAGAACTGGATGGCAGAGTGAAAGGTCTGACAGACCGAATCTCTGAAAAGTGGAAGCCTAGGGCTGATTGGACTTGCATTAATCAACACATTCAACAGGAAGGTGAAACAGTTGATAGATATTATGCTAGACTGTTAAAGTGTTTTAATAATCACTGCGGAATGCAGATACCAGAAAACCAGACACAAGATTCCTCATATGAACAACAGTTAAAGGATGTATTCTTGAAGGGTAGTATAACTCCCATTAGTAGCTTTATTACAAAGCATATGGTAGATCATCGAACGAGTAGACTACAGCCATTACTTGAATATGCTAAACATGCATAAAGACATTTTAATAGTAAAAAGAAAATGAAAACTCAAGTATTTTCGGCAGAAGATGGGTCAGAAGTATTTGTAGTACAAACTGGGAAAAAGGGTAAGAAAAATACCAAGGGAAATAAACAATCTGACAAATGATCAGAAGATTTCGAAGAAAGAAAGAAAAAGGGTGAATGTTTTAAGTGCGGGGAAAAAAGGACATTTAGCGAGGGATTGCAGGCTAAACAAGAAGGCGACTACAGAAAATAAGGAGGATGAGGAATGACTATATGATAGTCAGGAATCATTGGAAGAGAGTAAGCAGGGAAAAGTAAGTGCAAATATGATAGCAGGAGTAGAGGATGTGACACAAGGAGTAGAGGATGTATATGAATTCACAGACATAGAAGAAGATGAAATTTTAGACCTAGCTCTTTTGAGCTTAGAGATTTACTTAGCAGACACAAAACCGGAAGTGACGCTTCTGGTAGAGGGGAGGGAAGTTAAATTTTTGTGTGACTCAGGGGCTTCACGGACCCTGATACACCCTTCCAAGTTACCAGAAGATACAGAATCATTAGATTATATACTAGTGAAAGCAGCCAATGGACAGCTGTATCGGGAGCCACTCTCCCATGACATAACAATAATAGACCCCATTTCAGGAATGACCCAGAAAAGTAAAATTGTAGTTTCTGCAAAATGCCCAGTGAATCTTTTGGGTAGAGACTTGATGCAGATATTTGGCATAGCCGTAGTTCCAACCATGCAGGGTATGGAAGCACAGCGACAAATGGATACTTTTGTAGTGTGACCGGAGGGTGAAACATATTATTGGTACAGCCAGGACTTAGTTATGACTGGTCCAGGGGCAGTAACCAAAGAACTGATGAATGTAGCCATCATCAAGTCCCCCTCCCTCGACATTGACAAACAGCATTTGTTGCATTGTACTCTATTACTGTAATAGACCAGGACCTGATAAAGATTATGAACAGGAACTGTTTCAGAACCATGCAAACAGGCTAGTATTGCAAAATTTGTACTGGCATGCAGAGAGGAACAGTGTGGCAAGCTGTTCATTGCCCCAGGAATTTTTAGCACTTTACAAATCTAATCGACTGCCACATGTTAGTTTAACTAAGAACAAAACTTTGAAATGGGCATACTTAGGTGAAAAAGTCACAAGGTGGGAAAAGCAGACAGAATTAGAGCTCTCCGAACAAGGAGTACAGAAACAGAAATTGAATTGGATCACACAGACATACCCAGCTGTGCACTCACAGGCTAGTGAGAATAGCTGAGTATTACTCTTATTGGAAGAAGAGGAAAAAGCCTTGTGGGACATACCAGACATTCTCTGGTCAGCAGGGAAATCAGATGTAGGACTTATATGAACAGCAGGACCAGTTACCATAACGCCAAAGTCAGCATTTAGACCCCAGAAAAGACAGTATTCCTTGAGAAAGGATGCAGAGGTAGGAATCAAACATATTATAGCAGCCTTACTTAAGGAAAGTGTCTTAATAGAATCCCTGATTCACCATGTAATACACCTTTATTTTCTGTCAGGAAAGCAAACGAGGAATGGCGTATGGTCCAAGACTTACAAGCTGTAAATAACGCAGTTATACCCAGGGCACCAACGGTGCCAGATCCACACACCTTACTGAATGATTTAAAGCCAGAGCAAAAATATTTTTCAGTGGTAGACATTAGTAATGCATTTTTCTCGATACCGATACACCCTGACAGCCAATATTGGTTTGCATTTACATTTCAGGGAAAGCGGTACACATATACAAGATTACCACAGGGATATTGTGAAAGTCCAACAATATTTGCACAAGAATTGGCAAACAACCTGGCAGGATTTATCCCACCGAAAGGTAGTCAGATTTTACTTTATGTAGACGACATTCTGCTGGCAGCCCCCACCCAGCAAGAAAGCAAAGAGGATACGATAGCTTTATTACAATTTTTAGCTACTCAAGGTCACAAAGTAAACAAAGACAAGCTACAGCTTTGGAGAAAACAAGTTAAGTACTTGGGATATGTACTATCCAAAGAAGGTAGAATATTAGATGAAGATAGAAAAACAGCAATTTTACAAGCACCTAGACCAACTACCAAGAAGGAAATTATGTCCTTCCTGGGAGCTACTAATTTCTGTCGGAGTTGGATACCGAACTATGCTTTGGAATCTGCTCCACTGGCTGATTTAATATTTAAAAACCCGATGGCAGCACAGGATTTATTACAATGGACACCTGAAGCAGAAGCAGCTTTCTGTAAGCTGAAACAACTGATAGCATCATCCTTAGTTTTAGGATTACCAAACTATCACAAGCAGTTTATTCAAACTGTAGATTGTAAGCAAGGTTATATGACATCAGTATTGACACAGCAACATGAGGACAAACAATGCCCCATAGCTTACTATTCATTACAGTTAGACCCAGTGACATGATCCCTGCCCCACTGTGTACAAGCAGTAGTTGCAGCTGCAATGGCAGTGCAGGCTTCAGCCTCAGTAGTGCTATTCCACCCTCTCACGTTGAGAGTGCCTCACGCAGTCGCAATTATTTTACTGCAAGAAAAAGTAGCATATCTTTCTCCAGCTAGGCATCTTTCCTGTATGACCATACTGTTAAGCCAACCTCATATGACAATTGAATGATGCACAACTTTGAATCCGTCAACTTTGCTTCCAACCCCTGCAGATGGCAAACCACACTGCTGCCTGCAGGAGATTGAGCAAAAGACATTACCTAGACAAGACCTTACGGATGTTCCCTTGGATGATACCGAGGTGACATACTATGTGGACGGCTCATGCAAGAGGGGTCCTACAGGACAGAACCTAGTGGGGTATGCAGTCGTTTCTGATACTGAAACTTTGGAGGCAAAATCTTTACCACACAACTTATCTGCACAAGTGGCAGAATTGATTGCCTTGACAAGGGCATGTACCTTAGCAAAAGGTAAGAAAGTGAACATTTATACTGACAGTCAGTATGCTTTTTCTACTGTACATGTTTTTGCGGAACAGTGGAAAAATAGAGGAATGATAACATCCACTGGTAAACCGATCAATCATGCGCAATTTATTTTAGACTTGTTAGATTCAATTCAGTTACCTAAAAAAGTAGCTATTTGCAAATGCATAGCTCATACGAAACAACAGGACAGGATTTCAAAAGGTAATGCACGGGCTGATACAGCTGCGAAGCAGGCAGCTTCAGCCACAGAAACTTTTCTTTTGAGTGAGGAATTACAACCCTCAGAGACTTTAGATTTAGAAATGTTAAAAACAATGCAAACACTTACTACAAATATAGAAAAACAGAAGTGGAAAAAATGAGGAGCAATCCTCGGAAAGGGACTGTACATCTCCAAGGAAAAGAAACCGATTTTGCCATCTAATTTGTTTAGATATGCAGCGTTGTTGAGCCATGGGCAGAGCCATGTATCAACAGGGGGGATGGTACAGTTAGTAAATTGAGTATTTACAACCTATGGATTTACCAATTATACAAAAAATTTTTGTGCAGCATGCCATGCTTGTAACAAGCATCATGTACAAGGGGCATTGAAGCCTAAGCAAGGGAATTTTCCTACACCACCATATCCATTCCATACTATTTGTATGGATTTCATAGAATTGAATAAATGTGAAAATAAGAAGTATTGCCTTGTTATTATAGACATGTTTTCCAAATGGGTAGAAACGTTTCCAACTAAAAATCCAGATGCAGCTACTGTTGCAAAGGTCCTTGTTAAAGAAATTATACCCAGATTTGGTATACCGGAAAAGATTTATAGTGATAACGGGACACATTTTGTGAACCAAATGATTCAGCAACTTAGTCGCTATTTTGGGATATCGTTAAAGAACCACTGTGCTTTTCACCCCCAGTCTGAAGGGTTAGTAGAGAGGCATAATGGGGTGTTGAAGAACAAACTTAGGAAGTTGATAGCAGAGACACAGAAAAACTGGGTGCACTGTTTGCCTTTAGCACTGTTGAGTATGAGAACTGTTCCAAATGCGAAGGGATTAACTCCTTTTGAAACTTTGTTTGGGAGGGCATATTATACACCTCAGTGGAAACCTCTCATGTCTACAGAGAAGGAAGCTGACAGTTCACTTGCAGGGTATATGAGGCGATTTTTGAATAACAAACTTTTGTAGTTAAATTCTGTTTCAGATAAAGAGCAACCGAAATCAGAAGCACCAGTAGCCCCAGGCACCTGGGTCTGGGTGAAGATTGTGAAGCAAAAGAATTGGAGTTCTCTGAAGTGGGAAGGTCCGTACCAAGTACTACTGTCGACACCCACTGCAGTCAAGATCGCAGAGCGAGCTTCCTGGATTCATTTGACACACTGTAAACTGGTTAAAAACTTTGAACTGGACAAAAACTTTGTTACTGTTGCACAACAAGAACAAAATGGCCAGGTACAGAGTGAGTAGAGACATTGAGCAACCTCAGAAAACTTGTATGATCGTTTTTATTGAAATATTAATCACACTGTTCTTTTTGTTGTGGCCACTCCTTTTTCCTGCCACAAAGGTTGAACTGATTAGACATAATGAACCAAACATAGACTGGCATTCGAACTTTAACACTTATCAGGCAATTACACGTGTATACGCAGAGACTTTTAATGTTTCGAACTGCTGGGTCTATACGGCCATACCAACAGCATATGGGGGTTTATTAATGACTGCTATCCCCCTAAGGGTCAATGAGACCTGGGAAAATCTGTTTTTTGACACAGTTGCTATTAAAGCGCATGATAAAGTAGCACTGTATTTGCCTGTGACACAAAAAGGAATTGTGTGTTTCTATAAAAATGATACCATCCAAGTGGGATGGAGCAAGTGTAATGTTACAGTACAGTATAAATGTTATAGAAAACCAAATGATTTGAGTGGATCTTGTAGTACAGATTATGACTCATTTTTGAAATCTATGCATAAGACTCTTGACCAGGTGCAACGCAATCCTGTACTTTTTAAACAGTTATCTGTAATAGATAGGAAAATGTTTCATGCAGGGCAGTCATTTCGTAACAAAGTAGTAACTAAGGTAGAAGACTGTTATTTTGTGTGTGGTAAAAAAGCATATAAATGGTTACCTGAGAATTGGTCTGGCAGTTGTTTTTTGGGGTACCTGGTTCCGGCCATCCGACACTGCAGCTTTGCCTCAGGGAAGTATTTGAAATACTTGAGACGTAACCAAAAAGACTGTTAAGAAACCTGAGAATCCAGTGGGAAGAATTAAAGCAGGCTGGAAAGACCATTATGATGTGGGAACCAAACTTGTGCACATGGACTTGAGTGATGCTGTTATATCCTGGGCAGGTATATCACCTATGTATGGCGGAGTTAAATCAATATGGGAGCTGCGAAAACTGTCCAAACTTCTCGAAGTAATGAGTAATGAGTAATGCGACTTTTTCTGCTCTTGAACTGATAACTGATGAACTGAATGCCATGAGAACTGTAGTGCTCCAAAACCGAATGGCTCTTGACTTCACCCTAGCGGCGAGAGGCGGAACTTGCGCTTTAATCAAAGAAGAATGCTGTGCGTTTATTCCTGACCATCAGCATGAGATTAACAATCATCTCGAGGTGATTCAGCAAGTGTCGGCCATGACCAAGCCAGGCCCAAATCCTCTGACAGACTTTTTCCAGAATGCCTTTGGGGGGTGGGGCTCCATTTTTATGAACATATTGATTGCTATTTGGGTAGGATTACTCCTAATAGGAGTTTGTATTTGTTGTGGAATCCCCTGCATGAAGAGATTAATTAAAGAATTCATAGATATATCCATTTCTGAGAATATGTATCAAAGTACTAAATTTGAAGAGCTGTTAGAATGCGAAACACTTTCATAAAAGTTTAAACTGAATGACTTTCTTAACTGCAAAAACTGAATGGAAGAGGTTAGGAAAAGAAACAAGTTGTTTATTCTTTTTTGAAAATAGAATAAAAAAGTATTAACAGGAGGGAAATGTTAGAAAAATATGTATTAATGTGTGTATGCTTAATGCCAAATTAAAAATCAAGTATTTTAATACGCTTTTCATTCTATTTTTCATGCACTGTGTTTTATACAAATTGAGTTTCATATGAGACTGAAAAAGATGCTTTTTTGAAGACTGCAGTATGCTTTCTGAAACTTGCAAGTTGCCCTCTGACCTAGTAACTGCTAGCACAGCAGTATTATTGTTTATGCCTTGTGGAAATGTACTTGAGAAGCAGGTGTTTATCTGCTAGGTCAGAAGTGAATGAATGAACAATGCCTTATGTTATAAATGTAATGATTTCAGACAAACAGCTCTGTCCAGAGGATGGGAACCTCTGCAGCTGTAGTAATTTAGAGATAAAGTAGACAAAGGATTATTAGTGAAATGAACTGCTAGCATTGTGCTTGATTTAGCCGTAGTATCTTGAATGTAACATAACATGTATCTAACTGAGAGTAACCAAGGCCATGTTGTTTTCCTCAGGAAGTTTCACATAAAAATTGATAAATCAGCAGAAATTAATGGGAAAGATGGTCAGCAGATGATGATGAAAAAGGTGGTAATCTGTTACGTCAGCATGGTAGGACATGATTAGTTTGAGAATGTATAAAAATGAAAGTATTTCCTGTTTCTGGTTAGATAAACTCTGTATTAGCACGTTTTTGTCTCCTTGCTGCAATATTAAAGTGCCTTAACCTGAACCTACTGTGTTTTGATTATTTTTAAAGTATATTTTTCCTTCGACAGTAGCGCACATGCCCAGAGGGTGAACTCTATGAAGAATCCCTGCTGGTGGCCTGAGATCACTGCAGGTGATTTGCCTTTAAAGGGTCCGGACCATTAGTGGGACTCTAATGGAAGCAGGAGACATACCCTTTTGAATGCAGCTACTGAATACCACTCCTTATGACATAATGGGCATTTCTAGGTATTAATTTAATCCCAAAGTGGATGATATCCCACTTTAAATGCTCAACCCTTGTCCTAAGGTAGAAAAAATGGAATATAACAGTCTCCCGTGTGAAGAATTATGCGCCAACTGGGAGATTAAATAGGTGAATGGGAAGAAAAATAAATAATGTAAAATATTCCACCAGGTCACCAAACAGACACCAAAAAAACACAAAGGTAACCCAGAAAGGCAAAGCAATAAAGCTCTCGGACAGTGCTCGAAATCACCCACAGAGTTTAATGACTAAAAACACAACATAAACATCCACAATTACATTTTCATTTCTCTAACTTCATCAGATGAAGAAAAATAAATAAATAAAAAGTCTCAACCTGAAAACACCATTAAATAAAACGGTTCAGCATTCATAAATAAATATTACAATGAAATAATAAAGATAATCGACAAACAGTACACCATATTTACTTTTAAGAAACTTACTAGGAAAAGAATGATAAAATTTAAATAGACTGAACTAAAAAAAAAAAAAAAAAAAAATTTAAAGTCTGAACTACCAGCTGCTATACGTAATAGACTCAACTGCCAGATGTCTACGTTGTACTATAAATCAATAAGAAAAACAAAGCATGCTCCAAAAGTACCCAACAATAAACATATCCCTCAATAACAACCTCAACTCAGTGAGGACCCAACTCACCAGACAAAACTGGTCAGGAAGTCAATGCAATAGTGAAGATGAATGTATGCATTCTTTGGAGAGAGTCAGTCTTCATTCCACCCCCATGTGGGTGTCAATCCCTGCGACCCATGAACTTATATTTACCAATTCCATAGCTGCACTTACATGAAAAAAAGGAAAATCTATGAAAATAAATGAATAACTGCCAGAGCAAACTTAGAAACAAGAATGACAATGATTTTCACATTGCAAACCGCAATAAAGAATCCAATATAAATTGTACACACAACTGCACAACATCAAAGCCAAATCCTAACACAAAATCAATACACACTGACACAAATACACTGCAGTATAAACAAATCCATATACATACACAAAAATTAATATGTGAATAATCAAACAATGAAAGAAAACACGTGTACATTAACACAAAACAAGCCACACACAATACATAATGTAGAGCAAACACACACACACACACACACACACACACACACACACACACACACACACACACACACACACACACGCACACGCACACACACACACACACACACCACCCCCAAAATAAACTGTACATACAACTGCATGACATAACATAAAAGTACATCCACAACACAAAATCAACACTGGTCACAAAATACTCAGCACCATAAAAAAATCCATATATGTACACATAATGCCACAAAATGCAAAAACACTTGCACGCTATTACAATACAGCCCTCCACACATGCATATAAAACAGTGTGACAGCAAAAGTGCATCACAACAACATCGAAACCACAATAATAAGCAACACAGACACACACACACACACACATGCACACACACTCAACACCTACATAAAACACTTTGAGAAATAACATGTTACATTAACATATACCTAAACCTATGCCTACTGCAGTATCATACATGGCACAAACACAAAATAGAAACAAATTAGTCTAATGCAAATCCTATCATCCTAAACACTGCAACAATAAAAAAACTTAACTCATCAAATAAAATTAAATAAATAAAACAACCCTATTACAAAGTTAAAGAAATCCTTACAAATTCCATCATAATAAATGTTTTCTGACATAAATAAATAAAATTAACAAGTAAATATAAAATAATAATAAAACAATGACAAAATGAAAATACACAAAAAGCAAAAAACAAGAGGGCTTCTAGACACCAACTTTTCCTCCTAAAATAAGCTAATGAAGGTCCTAGAAAATATTGCTAATCACATCACTACATCCCAACCTCAGACCTCACCTAACCTACAATTTAAAGCTATTAATTCCACAGAAAAATTTATCAAAGTAAGTCAAAACTGAAAAACCTTTATGGTGATCACAACACTCCAACTCTTCAAGATAGCAAAGATATACCTTCTTACCAATAAAAAAATCACCCTAAAGAAACATCGTTATTTTATTCATTTAAATGCGTTAACTGGGTAGATGGACTGGTCCTTGTCAGCCAGAACCTTGGTCAAAGGCACAAACTACATACAGGGGTTGCAAATCGGGTAGCACTGAGTGTAAATAAAGTGCACAGAGTATATGCAGTAAAAAAAATTGACTCTAATGAAAAATATTCATTTATGTTGGAATATAATAAATGATATAAAATCATGTCAGAAAACACAAATAGGTATTACTGTTGTGGAGAAAAGGTGAGGATTATGCGAGGGACCGAGTGGAGTGAATGAAGTAAACAGAGGGGATAAAAAAAATCATTGCCATCATGGTCAAAACCACACCATCCCTGGGTAAATCCAGCATTACCCACACTTATTTGGGGGTTATTGCTTAAATGTTAGATATTCTTAAAGTTTCTTAATAGAAGAGATGGAATTAGAATGATGTTTATAAGATAACAGGAGTGATTAGAGGAGGGTTGGGGAACTAGTCTGTACCCCTAAAACAGAGACATGACTTTTTATTAACCAAGTTTTTTTTTTAGCTTGTTTATCAACATACTGTAATGTAGATCACTTCTAATATCTTTTGGTAGGTTGTTCCATTTAGCAGGCACTACCTTAAAATACATTTTTCACCAATGACTTTCATGAATTGTAACCAGTAGAAGGCAGTGCTGCTATTTTGGTTGATATAAAAGCAGTAAAGAAGTGACTTTTTCTGGACTTTTTTTGGCAAAGACGAGCAATATCTGTAGATGATTAGTGAAAAGGTAAAGCAAGATCAAGGTAGCCAATTAGATTTTAGAGAGCTGTGGTGATGCAGTGTGATGACAGAGTTAGCAAATGACAGATTTTATTGAAAGTGGTACGCAGTCAGTGTGTATGTGCTGAGATAAGTGTAAGAATGGGAAGGACATATTCTAACAGTGGGATGAGCACACCTTTGGATACTGATGCCCTTTATTTTGGGTGGGATGGTTTGAAACAGGGTAATGCACCTTGAATCATGCAAAAACTTTATCCACTCCTTTTTCAGTATGAAGTGTGAAGTTGACTGTAAGGCCAATGAGATGTGTTGGGTATCAGTAGGAGGACAGTTGAGCTGTCTTGCTTTTATCTGTGTCAAAAAAGTAAATTATTGTGTAGACTTTTAACATTTATGGTAACTAAATGCCATAACAGAACACTTAGAATTCAGGGTAAGAGTATTGTGTGAGACGTAAATGCAGATAGATGTGCTGTATGTTTGGAGAGTTGTTTGTATTTCATTAATGAAGTGAGAAGAGTGATAAATTAATATATTGTAGATGCAGAGGACAACAGAATCATGGAGATTGCACTGAATATAGTGTTAATAAAGGAATCACTGTAATACTTCCAGTCAGGGTTGCCAGAAAAAAAAAAAAAAAAGGTCTTCCACGTCTTTAATGCGGAACATCAGAGTTCCACATTAAACAGAAGTAGCTCTGTGTGTTTATTTTTTATTTGATTGGCCCGGGCCAATCAAAAATAAATAAACACAGAGCTACTTCTGTTTAATGCGAAACATTGCAATTCCGCATTAGACAGAAGTAGCTCTGTTTTGCGATGTTTTGATTGGCCCGTATACCGGTATACGGGCCAATCAAAAATCGCTAAACACGGAGCTACTTCTGTTTAATGTGGAACATCGCAGTTCCGCATTAAACAGAAGTAGCTCTGTTTTGCGATGTTTTGATTGGCCCATACACCGGTATACGGGCCAATCAAAAATCACTAGACACGGAGCTACTTCTGTTTAATGCGGAACATTGCAGTTCCGCATTAAACAGAAGTAGCTCTGTTTTGCGATGTTTTGATTGGCCCGTATACCGGCATACGGGCCAATCAAAAATCACTGAACACGGAGCTTCTTGTGTTTAATGCGGAACTTCTGCATACGGGCCAATCAAAAAAAAAAAACAAAAAAACAAAGCAGAGGCTGCCCGGGATTTAAACCAGCAGTGCGGGACTCGGGATCAGGCTGCTGATCTCGGGACAGTTCCGCCCAAATAGGGACATCTGGCAACCCTGCTTCCAGTACACAGAGAAAGACAGATAAAGGTTTTCATTTCTTGATCTGATTTTACATTAATTTCAATAGTCTGTATCTGCTTTAGAAAAAGTCTTTAAGCTTGTATTAGTAGTTCCAGTACATAATTGCACTGCATTTTTGCTGTTTAAATGATTTAACTGCTGGTATTAATCGCTAGTTTCATTCTTATGTATTGAGTGTATGTCAAGCTAGTTCAGGACTTGTCTTTGCATTAAAGCATTTCCAAGCCAGTAAGATTAGAGCTAAAGGTCTAATTGTTTTTCTCTACCACTCACCCTGTTGTAACTGTGTTCTTAAATCCAGCATATCTGTTGTTCCCTGACCCTTATGACAATTTCACAACATAATTCATTCCCTCTCCCTGTTTATTGGCTGTTGACAATAAACACAGAAGTATCATTTTGCAAAGTCTCTCCCCTTAAACTACTCACCAGGCTAAAGACCTTTTTGTACAATGACTTAATACTGAGTGCACTGATACTGCTTGCACCACTTTTAGTATCAAATTAGAGAGTTTGTTTACTATAATTAGTTTGCTGGTTCTGGCTGGTGATAGAAGGTTTCATGCCAGTTGTTTTCTACTGAAATTTAAATACTCAGTAGTAGGTTCACACAAATATTACTGAACTGTAAGCAGTCAGTTACCCCTGCCCCCAAAGTCATTCCTGCTGGTATCATGGACCAGCACTTCCACACAACTTCATTGCCCAGGCTGATTGAGATGGGTATCTTGAGACAATGTAAGAATTGCCTCATGCTGTCTGACCATCATCTAATACTCAAACAACATAACACAGTGCATGAGAGATGTACATATAGAATATACTTGGAGGCAAACTCTCACACACAGTAAACTCAGACACCAAAACTGTCAGCAGTAAACCATACATCACACCACTCCAAGACAATCACAAAACATATAATCCATCATATGCTCAGGTTTTAAAGATTACCTTGCCTAAACATTGAAGATCTTCAAAACACAACACAGACACAAAGCATACTCAGCACATTTAACCTACTTCCTCACATAGTACAAGAATTTCCAAAGTCACTGATGCTGAGCCCATAAGACAGGTTTAAACCCAACCAAACACTCTTGTTATACGTGACTCCATTATAAGGCATAAAGATGTGCCTCTTACGAGGCTGAGCAAGGAATGAGTGACAGTTTAGTTGCTTGTCTAATGCCAGGATCCATCAGATCATGCATGCACTCAAGTTCTTGAACAACAAGTACCCAAATGACTCTGCCATAGTTCATGCAGGTGTGAATGACTTGAGGTGTACCTTCCTGGACTATACGAGGAGAGAAATAATGGAGCTCTCAGACTATGTGTCCATGGCAGGTTTGAAATAACATTGCTACATTCTTCAAGGATGATGTCACAATATGAGCAAAAAATAACTGGACATCAATAATTGGTTTAGTTTTTGGAATCATTCAAAAGGAGTCCAATATTTGCCACCTGGGAGGATAGGATGGACAGACCATGCTACTTCACACAGATGGATGCATCTATCCCCTCTAGGGGGTTTTGATTATTGGCAAAGACATTGTCTACCACATAATACCTTTTTTGGCAATGCCAACCAGATAAACCCACCAACATAACGAAATAAGCGAAGGAAAATATGAAAGTGTTAATGATCACGCATCCATGAAAGTGTCATAATGGCACAGCTATCAGTACAAGATTGGGGGTTAGAGAAACACTAGCCACCAGTGATATATAGGTTCATAGGTTCATAGGTTCATACTAGGCTATCTGCCCTAGGGCATTTATAAGCTTAGCCAGAGTATGTTTGGCTTTCGCCACCCATTTTAAATTAATTTTGCTATGCCCTTTTTCGAGGTCTGTCTAACAGTGACACAGAAGTGATACCTGGGGTAAACCTACGATCTCCCATCCACTCATCAAGATTCCTCTTGAAGAGAGTCAATGAGGGCCTCTGTCTAACCTGGACTGGGATTTTATTCCAGAGTGAAGGAAGCCTCCAGCATGTCCTATTTATTTCAGTGCTGAGGTTCAAGTCTCTCGAGCGAGTAGCTCGATGGGATGTGGATTTTCTGAGGTGCAGCATGTCCATTAATTCCGGGTTGGACATGGCTTTATACGTCAGGCACAGATCACCTCTGAACAGGCGGTATGCCACTGAGTAGAGCTGGAGTTTCTTTAACTGGGCAGCATATGGCATCTGTTTGAGCCCTTTGATCCTCTTGGTGAGGTACTTTTGGGGTCTTTCCAGTTGCTGCAGGTGTCTGGTAAGGTACATCCCAAAAGGGGCATTGTACTCAATTATGGGCCTGATGAGGGATGTGTAAAGAGGCACTATGACCTCCCCTGATCTAGATGTGAATCCCTTCATGATTAGGTGGGCTATATAAAATGTTTTTCTAACCACTTTGGCCACGTGGTTGTCAAATGAGAGATTGCTATCAACTTGGGTCCCCAGGTCCCTAATTACTTCTTCTGTACTTAATGGATTACCACCTATATGGTAATTTGTGGGCACTTTGGTTTTGCCAAAGGGGATAACTATACACTTTTTGGCATTTAGCTTGAGGACATGGCTCTGACACCAGTTGTCTGTTTCTATGAGGCCCTTTTGGAGGATGCTTGTGTCAGCTGGAGAGTCGATTATGGCGCCCAGTTTGCAGTCATCTGCGAACTTGGTCAGCCACAGTCCTTCTGTGTTGGCCTGTACCTCCGAGAAATATATACCAAACAAGAGAGATCCCAATACTGAGCCTTGTGGGACACCACTTGTAACTGGCTTGGAGTCCGACATGGCTCCAGCAATTCTAACAATGTGGGTTCTGTCCTTGAGCCAGTTTGCAACCCATCTAGTGACATAGGGGTTTATATTTAAGCTGGTGAGCTTATCTATAATGCCCGAGTGGGGTATTGTATCGAAGGCTTTTGCGAGGTCCAGGTAGGCTGTGTGGACCACCTTCCCTTCGTCAATGGCCTTGGTGACTGTTTCAAAGAAGTCGATCAGGTTTAAGAGGCAGGATCTGCCCTTAACAAAGCCGAACTGGGTAGGATCCAGTGTCTGTAGGTCCCAAATATCTTTATTTATGAGGTCCATGATGATCCTTTCCATAGCTTTGCAGACCAAGCTAGTCAGGCATATGGGGCGATAGTTTCCAGGGTCCATTGGGGCACCACCTTTGTGAAGAGGGACCACTGTTGCTGTACGCCACTCTATGGGTACATATCCTGTAGTAAGACTGAGATTGAACAGTAGTTTTATGTTTGGGTTTAACTCTTCTTGGAGTTCATGTAGGATGCAGCCCGGGGCACCGTCTGGTCCCATTGATGCTGTGTTTTCTGCTTTGGAGAGGGCGGCTCTTACCAGAGCATCTGAGATGTCAGGGGGGCAGCACTCTGCTGGGATAGATATTTGCCCTTTTGGTGGGGGGGGGGGAGAAGTTTGCACTGAACCTGTCAGCTAGGATGTTGGCAATGTCTGTGGGTTCTGTTTATAATTTGTCATTTTGGACTAATTCTGAGCATATCTGGGAATTTCCACCCAGGTTCCTAACATAACTAAAGAAAGCCTTGTGATTATCCTTAGTGTCCTGTGCAATTTTTCTCTTGAAGCTGGCCTTAGACGATTTTATGAGTGCCCTTAGTTTTTTGCTAATACTGATCAGAGATGCCTTCCCTTTTTGGGATTTTGCTCTATCACGTAGTAGCTTCCTCCTTCTATTGTATAGTTTTTTTATGGCTGGGGTCCACCAGACAGGACGTCTGCCTTTGGAGGGTTGGGTCTTGGTTTTATTTGGGATTGCATGATTCATGCATTCCTGAAGGTGTTCATAGAATGCATTTATAAAGGATTCTGCGGTCTGGGCTATATTTTCCACAGGCCCGGGGGCTTTGAAGGATTCCACCTCAGTTTTGAGGAGTGTGAAATTTGCTTTAGAGAAGTTTTTCACTGTGGTTTTCTGGGCAGGGGGTGGGGTCGGGATGTGAATATCCAGTGAGATCAGTTTATGGTCTGATCTCACCAGTGAGAGATACACTTCTGGTCTGGAGCATAGAGTCCCCATGTTGGTGATGATCAGGTCCAGTATGTTTTCCCCTCTTGTGGGAGTGGTAACAAGTTGTTCCATAGCATTTGAGTTTATGAATTCTAGGAACCTTTGGGCTAGGGTGTTGGAGCTAGAGTAATGCTCCCAGTCTATGTTTGGGTAGTTGAAGTCGCCCAATATAATGGTGTTTGGAGAGACCTTCATATTCTCCAGTGTTCTCTGGAAGGCCGAGTGGGGTTCCTGTGTTTGGGAGGGTGGTCTGTAGCAGGCTATAAACTGGAAGGCAGTTTTACCCACTGTTAGTTGCACATGGATAGTCACTGATGCTTCGTGCTTTGCCACCAACCTGGAGGTGTGGGTATCTTTGATGAATATCGATACTCCCCCCTCCTTTTGTGGTTCGGTCCAAGTTTTGGGGCTGAAAAGCATGGTATGAGGTATAACCTGGTAGTGCTGGGGTGCTCTCAGGAGCCCTGAACCAGGTTTCCGTTACTGCACAGATATCGATGTTCTCCATGCTAAGGAGAGTTTCAAGTGCATGCATCTTGAGGTTTAGACATCTGGCGTTGAGTAGCATTACTCTTAGTTTCTTATCCCTTGTGATACCTATGGAGGTGGGTTTGTCTTTTGAGCCTTGCCTAAAAAAGGCATTATGGGGGTAGCAAGAGCCTTTGCCAATATCTGAAAGCCCAGGGGTGACAGGTGCAAGCCGCCCCTAGCGAAGCATCGTGGCTTGTTGAGCATATCATCCCAGGCTGACAGGCATTGGATCCCCTTTGAATGACACCAGTACTTAAGCCAATTGTTGAAATTGATCATCTTGTCTTCATATTGTGGCATAATTCTTGGTGAGGGTAAGATGCTACTCAAGGTCAGGGTCATACCGGCCTGGGCTACATGCTCAGAGAGCTCCTCTGTGTCTCTTTTCATGTAGTCCAGGGAGGTACGTCTCAGGTCATTCACACCGGCATGGACAATGACTGAGTCATATTTGTACTTGCCTTGGAGTGACCTGAGTGCTTGTGTTATGTGGCGGATCCTAGCACCCGACAGGCTGCTCACTGTGACCTTCTCCTTGTTCATCCTGGTGAGCGGGACGTCAGTGTGCCTGACGATAGAGTCACCTATTACAAGTGTATCAGGAGTGTTGTTTAGCCTTAAGGGCTGTGACTGTTCGGCACACTGGCTTTGTGAGATATGTGTTGCACGTGTTTTGTTTTGGGGTAGCGGTTGCTTGGGTGTCTGCTTTAGAGGTCTCTGCTGCTTAGGCAGATCTTTATTTAGAGCCTCTGATTTAACTTAAGTGCAGGGATCAGGTGGTGAAAGAAATCACTAAACACCAGAAATAACGCAAAAAGATTAAAGTGTCATAATGGCACACACATCATTATAGGGAATAGGGGTGAGGAGAAACACTACACCCCAAGTATTCTACAAATGTGCCATAACAACCTATAAACTATTACAGTGCTTGGGGGATAGGGGTGACACATGTTAGATACCTCGGCAATTATGTGTGCCATAATTGCCCCATAATAGTTTAAGTACCATTATGGCACACATTAGATATCAGGGCAACTACAAGTATGCCATATGTGAGAAAGAGTGACTGTGGTGGGGGTATGCCAATACCTACAGAAGCAGCAGTTTACCACTGCAATCTGCAAGCTGTGTTGAGCTACAAGTTGTGGTAGTAACTGTGATTCAGAAACATGCAAATTAGCCAATAATGAGGTTACCTTATTGCAGCAAATGTGCCTGAATCACAAGTTACCTCATCATGGGAGCAGGGCTTTTTAGGTCATTTAATGTATTCCAGTCAATCATTAGAAATGTCTTTATTTGAAAAATAGTGCCTCTATGTAATAAGCTTCCCATGGGTGTTAAAATTGCTCAAAATATTGCATGTCTTAAATTTAAATGTGATGACTATTTTAAGAGTGGAAAATATATTATCAAGTGAAGATTTTTTCCTGGAGTCTTGCTTGTAGTGTGTATGCAAAAGAGTGCAATGTGATTGTAATGATCCACTTGAAAGTTTTTAGTACATTTTTCCTATTCTAAAATCTAAGTAAAGCAGTAGGAAGTCTTCTTGTGCAAAAAAATGAAAACAAATAAAAATAAAAAAATAGTACATTCCATAATCAATTGAAATCAGTGGAGACCAATGTTACATACAATAAAATACATGGAAAATACATATGTAAATAGACCATATGAGGGTCTGTGATACAATAAAGAATCTGACACTCTGGATTTTAGGAATATCAGGAAGTTGGGTTTACAATAGCAGAAGAGGCAAGGTGTCAAACTGAAGAAGGAGAAGGATGACAAACTGGCATTTTATTAACAGTAAGAAAACCTTCACTTCTGATTTTTAATCTTTCTAAAAGTCAGTTTAATGAGTTGGATCTAGCTGTTTTTGGCTAAAGGACTTGTGTTCTTTCCCACTGTAAGAGTGAATTTAGTCAAGACTGTTCCAAAAGGGAAGTTGTAAACCAGAAGTTTAAATCACCTGTGGGATTCACAAATGTTTTTAATCCATGCAGGAGCAGTGTAGCCACTCCTGCACGGACTATGGCCATAGAGAGATCCAGGAACGTGCCGTTTTGACATGCATGAGTGAGACAACGCTGTTCCTGCACGGAAACCTGTGCAGGATGCTAATTACCTCATTTGCTGGTAAAAATCATGCAAATGAGTTGAATTAGAAATCCAGGAAGCAGGCAGGTAACCATGCAGGAACAGTGTAAGGTGCAGAAATGTATTCGGCTACTAGCAGAATCCATTTCTGCAAAAATGAAACTGGAGCCATAACAGCTCCAATAAAAGTATGTACCCTAATCTGTAAGTATGCCAATGGCCAAATATATGGCTATTGGCATGAAAAACCTTTTAATTTTTATACAAATAAAAGTTTATTTTATAGTGGCCAATCTCGACCATTGAAGCATAGAACAGCGCCGCGCAAATGGGATTATGGGGGAAAAATAGTGAAAAGTCAATTTTAAGGGGATCCTGCATTTTGCCATTATACTATATGGCAAGCAGACTCAAAACAATGGCAGGGAGCAGTGGTTGCAAAGGGGAAGGCGCTTGTGTAGTGCAGTAACTACAAATTAAGGCAGTGGGGTATGTTAATGAGGGGACTTATACTGAATCACAAAATTCTTCTAAGTGTCACACTGCACCTAACCGTGCAGGTGCTCTAACACCATCTTATATGCTGGAGGAGCAACTAACATGAAAAGGGGGTGTGTCATGTTTGCTGTAAGCACACTGGGGCTCTGTTGCCTGGGTTTGTACTTAGCTAAGCACAACTAAGTGAGGGGGGGGTGTCTGAGGCTGTATAGTCTTATTCCATGAGCTGAGGAGCATGTTTGCTCCCAGGGGAGGGCCACTTCTTGCTGTTTACACTAGCTAAACAAGTCTGAGCGGCATGCCCCAGGGCTTAGACAGGACGGATATAGGGGTAAAAAAAGGAAAACAGCAGAACAAGGGAAATGCAGTACAAATCAGCAATATGGGATTCTGCAACTCACAATGGGCCATTGAAAGCACTCAATAATACAGTTGGCAGGTGGTTACATAGCTGAAAATGGGAGGAGATGTAAAAAAAAAAAACAGAAATAAAGGGCAACAGCACAATAAAGGAGAAATGAAGTAGAAATCACTAATATGGGACTCTTGCAACTCACAATGGGCCATGCAAAGCACACAGTAATACCTGGCAGGTGGCTGCATTGCTGAAAATGAGAGGAGATGTAAAAAAAAATAAATAAAGGGCAACAGCACAATAAAAGAGAAATGAAGTAGAAATCACTAATATGGAACTCTTGCAACTCACAATGAGCCATGCAAAGCACACAAAAATACAGCTGGCAGGTGGCTGCATAGCTGAAAATGAGAGATGTAAAAAAAAGAAATAAAGGGCAACAACACAATAAAGGAGAAATGAAGTAGAAATCACTAATATGGGACTCATGCAACTCACAACGGGCCATGCAAAACACACAATAATACAGCTGGCAGGTGGCTGCATAGCTGAAAATGGGAGGAGATGTAAAAAAAAAAAAACAAGAAATAAAGGGCAACAGCACAATAAAGGAGAAATGAAGTAGAAATCACTAATATGGGACTCTTGCAACTCACAATGGGCCATGCAAAGCACACAGTAATACCTGGCAGGTGGCTGCATTGCTGAAAATGAGAGGAGATGTAAAAAAAAATAAATAAAGGGCAACAGCACAATAAAAGAGAAATGAAGTAGAAATCACTAATATGGAACTCTTGCAACTCACGATGAGCCATGCAAAGCACACAAAAATACAGCTGGCAGGTAGCTGCATAGCTGAAAATGAGAGGAGATTAAAATGAATTAAAAAAGGGCAACAGCAGAATAAAGGCAATCATGCACAAATTACCACTAATGCCTCTATAACTCACAGTGGCCAAATCAAAGCCATGAGTAATATAGCTGGCAGCTGGAATGCATCATAGTCAGCCAATCATACAGGCAGCATCTGCAGCACAACAGTATAAAGTATGGAAACACCTTACAGTCTGTTTTTTCTCACAAACTCTGCACCACTGGTGCATACATGGGGGGGGGATTTTAACTGGAAAAATGTTAGGGGCTGCCATTGCTTTGATCCATCAGTAAGTGCTACAGGTTGACGGTGGAGAGGAAGATAATGCTGACAACCGCCTCAGACCAAGGAGGAGGAGAAACGTGTTCAGACCCAGGGTAACCTACCAGGGGCTACATGATCTGGAGATAGCAGAGCGCTACAGGGTGGACAGAGACATACTTCAGCAAATCAACGAGTTGTGCCGGCCTCAACTCAGAACTAGAACCAACAGAGGGGAACCCATCCCAGTGGATATCAAGGTATGTGTAGCCTTAAGAATTCTAGGTACAGGTACTTTCCAAAGACCTACTGGGGACATCATAGGGGTCTCACAGACATCTGCATCCAGGGTACTCCACCAGTTCCTGGATACCATGTTACCACATGCTGGTGAGCACATTTACTTCCCCAACATTCATGAGGAGAGGACCAGCAATATGCAGCTCTTTCTTTTTTCTTTTCTTTTTCTTTTGTACTAGGCTAATGCCCCTGGGGCCTTTACAAACCTAGCCATAGGATTACCCTGGCATCATGCTACCCAACCATAGTTCCCAGTACCTCTGTCAAGTAGAGCCACTGGAGTTATCCCTGAGGTGAATTTTCTATTTCCCATTCATTAATCAAGATTTCTCTTGAAGAGGGTCAGCAAGGTACTCTGCTTGACATGTATGGGAAGTCTATTCCAGAGCATGGGCAGAATCTGGGTTATGAACCTGTCCCTCCAGTACATTCTGTTAATTGTGGTAATGAGGTTGAGATCTCTGGAGTGTGTTGTGCAGAGGGATTGGGGTTTCTTTAGATGTAGCATTTCTATCAGAGCTGGGTCAGACATAGCTTTGTAAGTCAAGCAGAGATCGCCTCTAAAGTAGGCGATATGAGACAGAGAATAGTTGGTGTTTTTTGAGTCTGTCCATATAGGACAAGTGTTGAAGGCCTAGGGTTATCTTTGTGAGGTACTTTTGCAGCTTCTGCAGTTGTTGCAGGTGTCTAGTGAGGTACATGCCAAATGGGGCATTGTACTTGATGATTGGCCTAATGAGGGAAGAGTAGAGGGAGACAATGACCTGTTTCTTCCTGGATGCGAATCCCTTAGTAATGAGATGTGCTACATAGAAGGACTTTCTGACCACAGTGGCAATGTGGTGATCAAAAGAGAGGTTGCTGTCAACCTGTGTTCCCAGATCTCTTATAATACCTGCTGTGTTCAGTGGACTACCATCAATGTGGTAATTCATGGGAACCCGGTTTTTCCTCAAAGGGGATGATGACACATTTTTTGGCATTGAGCTTAAGGCCATGGTTCTGACACCAGTCGTCAGTGAGGCCATTCTGTAGGATGTCAACATCACTTGGGGAGTTAATAATAGCTCCCAACTTGCAATCATCTGCGAACTTTGCCAGCCAGAGTCCATTCATGTTGGACTGGACTTCAGAGAAGTAGATACCAAACAGAAGATGACCCAGGAGCAAACCCTGTGGAACTCCACTCATGACTAGTCAGCAATCTGACTTGGAGTCAGCTACTTTCACACTGTGGGTTCTATCTGTGAGCCAGTTTGCAACCCACCTAATGATATAGGGGATGATGCCTAGCTTAGTGAGTTTTTCTATGATTCCTGAGTGGGGAATGGTATCAAAGGCCTTGGCCAGATCAAGGTAGGCTGTATGAACCACCTTGCCTTCATCCAAAACTCTGGTGACTGACTCAAAGAAGTCGATCAAGTTCAGCAGGCATGATCTACCCTTCACAAAACTAAACTGTGTGGGATCCAGAGTTTGGAAATTCCTTATGTCCTTGTTTATTAGGTCCATGATGATGCGTTCCATACCTTTGCATATCAGACTCATCAGGCTAATGGAGCGAGAGTTCCCAGGGTCTGTAGTCAGTTGTGGAGAAGGATGACCGTAGCAGTATACCATTCGGTATGTACAAAGCCTGACACAGGTGAGGTGCCAGTTCACTCTGTACATCATATAGAACATAGCCAGGGATATTGTCAGGTCCCATAGAAGCTGTATTCTAGGCCTTGGATAGTACTGTTTAACCTGTGCAGCAATAATACTGGGTGCCTGGCAATCTACTGGTATTGTGATTGGTCCTTTGGGGGGGTGGTAGAGTTGCCACTGAATCTGTCGGCCAGTATATTGGCAATATCTGTTGGCTCGGTATAGGAGGTACCATTGTGCAGAAGCTCAGAGCAAATCTGGGTATTGCTGTGGAGATTCTTTACATAACTGTAGAAGGCCTTCTTATTGTCTTTACTATCTGCTACAATTCCATTTTCATAGCTAGCTTTAGAGGATTTGATGAGGGATCTTAACTTTTTGTTGAGGCTGCTAAAGGAGATTTTCCAGTCTTGGGACTTCACCTTATTCTGTATCAGTTTCCTCCTTTTGTTGTGGAGTTTGTTTATGGCATGGGACCACCAGATTGGCTTCCTTTTTTTGGAGGAGAGCATCTTGGTTCCATTGGGTATGGCGAGATCCATGCATTTGTGTACATGTTCGTACAGTGCATTGGTGTATGATTTGGTGGTCATGCTACTATTCTCCATTTGCATGGGTGCCGTGAAGTTAGCTATCTCTGTTATTAGGAGCCCAAAGTTATCTTTGGAGAAGTTTTTCATGGTGATTACCTTTGTGGGGTAGTGTGTGGTGGGAGGGATGTGATTTTCCAAGGTGATTAGTTTGTGATCAGATTTAACCAGGGAGGAGCTGACTATTGGTGTAGAGCAACCGCCGCCCATGTTAATAATTACCAATTCAAGGATGTTGCTGCCTCTAGTGGGGATAGGAATGAGTTGGTCCAGGGCACTGGAATTAATGAACTCCAGCAAATGTTGGGCAAGTGTATTGGTACATGAGTAGTTTTCCCAGTTAATGGAGGGGTAGTTGAATTCGCCTAGTATGAGAGTGTTAGGTTGGACCTTAATATTCTCCAGGGTGCTTAGGAACATGGAGTGTGAGTCTTGCGACATGTTTGGGGACGTATAGCAGGCTATGACCTGAATTGCTGTCTTACCCAATGTTAGCTGCACCTGAAGTATCCCTGATGCATTATGTTGGGCCACCAGTCTGGAGCTGTGTGCATCCTTTATGAATATGGAAACACCACTGCTTTTGGAGGTTCAGTCCAAGTTTTGGGGCTGAAAGGTGTGGAAACAGTTACAGCCTAGTAGTGTAGGGGTGCTTTCCGCTGCCTTGAACCAGGTCTCTGTTACAGCACAAATGTCTATATTCTCCATTTTAAGGAGTGTTTCGAGCAAGTGCATTTTGAGATTTAGACTTCTAGCATTGAGCAGCATGACTCTCAGATTCCAATTATTTGTAGCTGCTACGGTGGTAATTTGTTTTTTGGAACACTGCCTAAAAAAGGCACTATAGGGGTGACAAGAGCATTGGCCAGTATCCAGAAGCCCAGGGGTGACAGATGCAGGCCATCTCTGGCAAAGCATCGAGGTCTGTCAATCATGTCATCCCAGGTAGATAATGGATGCCCATAAAATGACACCAGAAACTTAGCCAGTTGTTGAAATCAATCATTTTCTGCTTGTACTGTGGTATCATTCTGGGTGATAGTAGGATGCTGCTCAGGGATAGAGTCATACCCACCTGGGCTACATAATCCGAGAGCTCTTCCATGTCTCTTTTCATGTAGCCAGGGAGGTACATCTGAAGTCATTCACACCCACATGTACAATGACTGAGTCATATTTGTACCTGTTGTTGAGGGACCTGAGTGTGTGCGTTATGTGGCAGATCCTGGCACCTGACAGTTAGCCAACTGTTACTTTCTCCTTATTCAGCTTAGTGAGTGGGACATCAGTGTGCATTAGTATTGAGTCACATAATTGCACTGCATTTTTGCTGTTTAAATGATTTAACTGCTGGTATTAATCACTCGTTTCATTCTTATGTATTGAGTATATGTCAAGCTAGTTCAGGACTTGTCTTTGCATTAAGGCAGTTCCACGCCAGTAAGATTAGAGCTAAAGGTCTAATTGTTTTTCTCTACCACTCACCCTGTTGTAACTGTGTTCTTTAATCCAGCATATCTGTTGTTCCCTGACCCTTATGACAATTTCACAACATAATTCCTTCCCTCTCCCTGTTTATTGGCTGTTGACAATAAACACAGAAGTATCATTTTGCAAAGTCTCTCCCTTAAACTACTTACCAGGCTAAAGACCTTTTTGTAAAATGACTTAATACTTAGTGCACTGATACTGCTTGCACCACTTTTAGTATCAAATTAGTGAGTCTGTTTACTATAATTAGTTTGCTGGTTCTAGCTGGTGATAGAAGGTTTCCATGCCAGTTGTTTTCTACTGAAATTTAAATACTCAGTAGCAGGTTCACACAAATATTACTGAACTGTAAGCAGTCAGTTACCCCTGTCCCCAAAGTCATTCCTGTTGGTATCATGGACCAGGACTTCCACACAACTTCATTACCCAGACTGATTGAGATGGATATCTTGAGACAATGTAAGAATTGCCTCATGCTGTCTGACCATCATCTAATACTGAAACAACATAACACAGTGCATGAGAGATGTACATATAGAATATACTTGGAGGCAAACTGTCACACACAGTAAACTCAGACGCCAAAACTGTCAGCAGTAAACCATACATCACACCACTCCAAGACAATCACAAAACATATAATCCATCATATGCTCAGGTTCTAAAGATTACCTTGCCTAAACATCGAAGATCTTCAAAACACAACACAGACACAAAGCATACTCAGCACATTTAACCTACTTCCTCACATAGCACAAGGATTTCCAAAGTCACTGATGCTGAGCCCATAAGACAGGCTTAAACTCAACCAAACACTCTTGTTATACGTGACTCCATTATAAGGCATATAGATGTGCCTCTTACGAGGTTGAGCAAGGAATGAGTGACAATTTAGTTGCTTGTCTAATACCAGGATCCATCAGATCATGCATGCACTCAAGTTCTTGAACAACAAGTACCCAAATGACTCTGTCATAGTTAATGCAGGTGTGAATGACTTCAGGTGTACCTCCCTGGACTATATGAGGAGAGAAATAATGGAGCTCTCAGACTATGTGCCCATGGCAGGTTTGAAATAACATTGCTACATTCTTCAAGGATGATGCCACAATATGAGCATATGACTAGTGTGTTGGGCATGCTTTTTTGCCTTAGGGGCTTTGGTTGAGTGGCACACTGTTCAGGAGAGTTATGTGTCTCATGATTAGTGTTGTGTTGTGGTGGTTGAGTGTGTTTCTGCCTTGGAGGTCTCCGCTGTTTGGGTAGATTCTTATTGACAGCCTCCACGAAAGTGGGTGTTTGGTTTGTGTTTTTACAAGAAGACAGTGCTGGTTTGTGTTCTGGAGGGCTATGTGTACCATGTGGGGTGGTGCAAGTGTTGATCTCCTCTTCTTGACCAGCTGTTTCCGTCTTGGCTGGAGAGTATGTGGCTTCCAATCTGCATATATGTGCATCTGTTGCAAGTCTGAGAGTTGGTAGGAAAGAGGAGAGGGTTGTCGGTGTACATGAGGCAGCTGCTACATTGCCTCAAGATGCCCAAGTTCACCAGGTTTATAGGAGAAAGCACAGGGAAGTGACCTTTAGACATGCCTGGAGGGGTGGGCATTAATAATAAGTACTGGATCTGTTTCCTTGTAGAACATTTAGTTCTGGTAGCACTTTTGTGTGCTACAATAATTGCTACAGGAAGTCTGGTAAAGTGCTAGACTAATAAGCTAGTGAAAGGACAGGAGGGGAGAGAACTAGTAGATCTAAGGGAAAAATTGAAAAGCAGATGTTGGCACCCCTCAGATGCTTAAAAACAGTCCTAGAAGCAGTTACAGGAAAGGTGGGAAACAAGTGCAAATGCAGGCTTTTAAACCAGAAAGTTGAGAGAAAGTTGGAAAAACTGCCCAAACGCCTAATAAACTACAATTTCTGGGCCAGAAACCATTCCTCTTGTGGTAGATAGGCTACCTAGTGCTTACCACTCCCACTACGCTAGAATGCTTCCCTCCAATAGAGAAAGGCTTGGGGGCTCAGAAGCTTACAAACAGTCATGGATACAGTAAATCTGTATCTGGACTAGACTAGTTACAGGAAAGGTGGGAAACAAGTGCAAACATGGGCTTTTAAACCAGAAGGTTGAAAGAGATGGAAAAACTGCCCAAACGGCCAATAAACTACAATTTCTGGGCCAGAAACCACTCCTCTTGTGGCAGATTGGCTACCTTGTGCTTACCACTTCCACTGATAAGCTAGACATCTTCCCTCCAACACAGAAAGGCTTGGGGAGCTCAGAAACTTACAAACAGTCCTGGATACAGCAAATCTGTATCTGGACTAGACTAGTTACAGGAAAGGCAGGAAACAAGCTTAGAATTTTTTTACAGAAAGGCAGCTAAAACAGCACTAAAAACAATTCAAGTGCAGTGCAAGCTAGCACACTTGAATGTGTAGAAATATTAGAGAAAATATAGTTTAAATAAATGCAGTTTATTCAAACTGTATTCCGAACTGAATTCAATTATTGTTTTATTCAACTCTGAACAGTTACAAAGTGCCAAAAAATATACTTATCAACTGAGAAGCACACTTAGAACGCAAGGAGATTCAAGCAAAAAAACATTTTTTTAGTAAAGTGGAAAGGGAGATAGCAGGAATAGAAGATACTTCAAGGTTAAGAATTTAAATAGGTCATCCTTCTCAAATGTTCTCCCTGTATTAGGTAGAATGAGCTAAGAACACTAGACTGGGAGGAGTGTCCCATATCAAATTTACAGTATTGGTGGGTAACTGCAAAGCCACTAAGTACGGGAACAAAACACCAATAAGGAGGGTGGGTGGGAAACTATTACAGCTATTACAGCTACTAGCTGAAGCCACTAAATGAAAGTTTTAAACAGATAAAGGAGCAAGGAGACTCATGAGAATGTTTTTAACTGCAAACAAATCATTTATATGATACCTGACTACAACACAGAAACTTCACAAAAAATTAACAGAAAAGCACAGATAGAGCACTCACAAACAGAAAATGCAACTCTCTGTATGAAAAAGCAGTTTACAATTAAGTAATTCAGTAAAAATGCAATTAGAGTAATGCAACAATATCTAGCAATGAAAAATACAGTTAAAACAGTATAAAACAGTACATAAACGCAATTAAACAGTAAAAAAAAGCTTTATAACAGTTCCAAATATAGTAGATTAGCTGTATAGTGCAATTATAATGTTAAAGAAGTGCAATTCAATTAAATACATTTAAGAAATAACTTTTTTTTCTCTTGGAATCTTAAGGAATTTCTGCTTTGTCCCAGTGATGAATCACCATTCCACAGCCTGGTAAATACAAGCACAGCCCCTTGCAGACACAGGGTTTATATACCAGAAAGGATGGAAGAATCCAGAGGCTCAAATTACTACCCAATCCTATTAGCCCCTGCTCGAACACCAATCACTTGTGCTAGAGAAGGTCAGGAAACCCTGTTACTTTCAGTAACAAAGAGGACAAGATACTATCAGCAGAAGATGGCTGCCAGAAACACAGAAAACTCAACAAACAAAAGTACCAGGCCTGGACAACAGCAGGCCTCTATCTAGATTATGCTACCTGACTAGAACAGAGAAACCTCACAATAAATGCACAGAAAGAGCACTCACAAACAGAAAATAGAAGTCTCAGTATGAAAAAGCAGTTTACAGTTTAGTAATTCAGTAAAAATGCAATTACAGTAATGCACATTATTACAGCTACTAGCTGTAGCCACTAAATGATAGTTTTAAACAGATAAAGGAGCAAGGAGACTCTAGAGAATGCTTTTAACCAAACAAATCAGTTATATGATACCTGACTAGAAGTCAGAAACCTCACAAAAATGTATTGAAAAGCACAGCTAGAGCACTCACAAATAGAAAATTAAACTCTCAGTATGAAAAAGCAGTTTACAGTTAAGTAATTCAGTAAAATGCAATTAGAGTAATGAAACAGTATCTAGCAATGAAAAATACAGTTAAAACAGCGTAAAACGTACATAAATGCAGTGAAACAGTGAAAAAACTTTATAACAGTGCAAAATGTAGTAGATTAGCTGTATAGCACAATTATAATGTTAAATAAGTGCAATTCAATTAAATAAATGTAAGAAATAACTATTCTGCTCTTGGAATCTTAAGGTATTTCTGCTTTGTCCCAGTGATGACTCACCATTCCACAGCCTGGTAAATACAACCATGTAGCAGAATACCCGGAGGTACTGGGTGCCATAGACTGCATGCACATCCACATCAAAGCACCACCCGGTGAACATGGTAGGGTCTACATAAACCGCAAGGGCTTCCCCTCCATCAACTGCCAGGTTGTGTGCAATGCCCAGGGCATTATTATGAATGTGTGTGCTGGCAGCCCTGGAAACTATCACAACTCCCACATCTGGCATTAGTCACAGCTGTACCAGGCATTTGCCAGTGGGGGCATCCCATATGGCCAGCTGGTGGGGGATGCTGGCTATGCACTGGAGCCATGGATGGTGACACCCATCAGAAATGCACATACACCCAGACAAGAAGGCCATAATGAAGCACACACACAAACCAGGATTATTATAGAGTGTGTGTTGGGGATGCTCAAGTTACAGTTCCACTGCCTTGACATATCTGGTGGAGCCTTGCAGTACTCTCCAGCCACATGTACACACATGTTCATAGTATGTGCCATGCTACACAATATGATCCTGTGGAAACAGCTGCAGCAGCAGGAACAGCACGTGGAAGGGCCACACAGCCCACCAACATTGCCAAGGTTCCCACAGGCACAGAGGGGCTCATAGGAGGAGGCCCATGAGCCTACTCCCATAGACAGATGGAGGCATGCCCATATACTCATGCATTCGCAAAGAGGCAATGCATAGCACATGCACTGACACTGTAGGGACCCCAGGGACTGACACCTCTCTCAAATGGATGACACACACATCACATTACTTGTAACTTACCATGTATAGGCAGTGTACTGTGTCCATCCAACATAGTCGGCCCTCGAGCACCATCCTCACAACTGCACCAAGCACCAGGTAAGTCAGTCTTCTTAACAATAAATGAATGGAATAGTGTGTTCTGCTAGCATATCTAGGGTAATGCTACATGCATGCAAGGAAATGGGGTAGCCTACTGGGATAGCAGCAAACAACTGACAGCTATGTGGTACACCAGGAAATGTCTGGTCAAAACTGGCCTCCACAAACTATGCTGTAGTAACCAAGGTGGCAAATCCCTATGCAGTATCTGTGTGGGGACAACTAACTGGGAGGTCATAGGTCACAGGCAATGATGTCAGGGTGGGGGGCCCATAACCACCCCTCACACCCACATAGCAAATCAGCTGTAGAAAACCACAGAGAAATGTCTGCTAAAGGCACACAAATGGCGGCAATGTTGAATTAACCCCCTACAGACTCACACAGTAATAGCACAGCAGGACCCACAGTTGAAGTAAGGCTATGAAGGGTAAAAAGTCTTGAAACTCAAATGTATGCCAGTACAATCTGACCTGGGCTCTTTACTGATATGCCTCCAGTCCCAAGATAGGGCACAATAGTATGATAAACAGAACCAAAATGTAGAGCAAATATCAGCACAGTCTGTGCAAATGTGTACAGTTGACAGGTGTGCCCCCCCATATACCCACACAAATGCAGTAACATATATGTTTGCATGGAAATAGCAGCATAGCATACATTGGCAGGGCTGTACCAATACACATGAAAACATGTCGCCTGTTCACAATACGCAGGGGTCAATGAGCTATGTGTATGTGTGGTTAATACTGTCTTGATCTGGCCAGCATGTTCTCCTGGCAGTCGTCTTGTACTGCCCTAGGTACAGTGGTGCCTTTGCCAGTGCCATGTGCAGATAACTGCAGTGCCAACTGTTATGCATGTCAGTGACTCCCACTGCTCTGCCAATGACATACCTGGAAGTCACAGTGCTATGTGGAATATACTACACATATCAGTGACATATTGAAGGATGTGTAGCAGAGGTGCCAAGGCTTTTGTGAACATAAGTGATTTGTGGTACTGTTGCCAGTGGTCATTCTCAACAATACTTTTTCTTAGGTTCATAGGTTCATAGGTTAGTACTAGGCTAACTGCCCTTGCGAGCCATTTTAAGCCTAGCCAATTATCCCCTATGAGATTCAAACCCTGTACCTTGTGTTTGTAAGGCAAACACCTTAACCATTAGGCCACCCTCCCAACCCTTACTGTTTGCTTTTACAAATAATAGACATGCCAGCACAGTTGAATGCACTCTGTAGCCAAACCCATAACTCCCAACCTCTGACAAGATGTCTGGCAAGGGCATAAATAAAAGTGGAACAAAGGCACAATGATAGGCATGTGCTGTAAATATCACCCTTACATACTGAGAAAGTTGGCAGGGTGAGGGGGTTTGCAGTAGTGGGAATTGTCTGAAGGCTATGTATTCTGAAACAGTAATGTCTGTATTATTTTGTAACATCACACTTCAATTATATGTAACTAACTTGCCATAAAAACACAGGTTTACATAGAAAGGATGAAACCTCTAGCCAAACACCTGGACAACCTGCCAAAAAATGTACAAGTCTGAGGTATGCACACACAAGGGTATGTTTGTAGGAAGAAGTATTTTGATAAGTTTCCCACCAACTGGCATACTTTATCAGTCATGATGATGTCATTCCCCTTATCAGCACCTTTGGCCAGTTGTCAGCCTAGTAAGCTCTGGAGCACGTGCGATAACTGTGTAACACTATAGTACAAATAACTAAATAGACAGTGGTTCTACTCTCAGATCTGGCAAATGTTTGTGCAGGTGTGTGTCTTTGCAGGAAGAAGTAGTTTGATAAGCTACCCACCCACTGGCCTACTTTATCAGTCATGCCGATGTCACTCCCCTTATAGGTTTATAGGTGTGTACTAGGCTAATGACCCTGGAGCTGTTACAAGCCTATCCCATAGAAGTTCCCAGTGCCCCCATCAAGTAGAGCCACTGGAGTGATCCCTAGGGTGAACTTTCTATTACCCATCCACTCATCAAGATCTCTCTGGAATAGGGTCATCTAGGTGCTTTGCTTGACATATATGGGAAGTGTATTCCAGGGCATGTGCAGTTTCTGGGTGAGGAACCCGTCCCTCCAGCAGGTTGTTGATTGTGGTAATGAGGTCAAAGTCCTTGCAGTGTGTGGTGCAGAGAGATTGAGATGTCTTTAGATGTAGCATTTGTCAAGCAGAGATTGACTCTAAGTAGGTGATATGAGACAGAGAATAGCTGGAGTCTTTTGAGTCTGTCTGTATAGGGCATATGTTTAATACCTAGGATCCTCACTGTGAGAGGTGTCTAGTGAGGTACATGCCAAATGGGACATTATACTTGATGACTGGTCTAATGAGGGAAGAGTACACAGAGATGATGACCTCCTTCTTCCTGGATGCAAAACCCTTGGTAATGAGATGTGCCACATAGAAGGATTTCCTGACCACAGTGGCAATGTGGTGGTTAAAGGAGAGGTTGCTGTCAACCTGTGTCCCCAGATCTCTTATAATGCTTACAGTGTTCAGTGGACTCCCATTGATGTGGTACTTAGTGGGAACTGAGATTTTACCAAAGGGTCTGATGATGCATTTTGTGGTGTTAACCTTCAGGCCATAGTTTCCACACCAGTCAGTGGACTCAGTGAGGCCTTTCTGTTGGATGCCTGCATCACTTGTGGAGTTAATGATAGCTCCCAGCTTGCAGCTGTCTGTGGACTTGGTCAGCCAGAGTTCCTTTGTGTTGGCCTGGGCTCCTGAGAAGTAGATGCTGAACAGAAGAGTACCCAGGAGTGATCCCAGTGGGACTCCACTCGTGGCTGGCTGGCAGTCTGACTTGGAGCTCGCTACTTTCACACTGTGTGTTCTATCTGTGAGCCAGTTTACAACCCCCCTAGTGATATAGGGGTTGATGCCTAGTTTGGTGGGTTCATCCATAATTCCTGACTGAGGAATGGTATCAAAAGCCTTGGCCAGACGGATGTAGGCTATATGCAGTAATTTACTGTCATACACAGCCCTGGTGACTGACTCAAAGAAGTCAACCAGGTTGAGCAGGCATGATCTCCCTTTCACAAAGCCAAACTATATGGGGTCCAGATTTAGGAGATTACCTATATGTTTGTCGATCAGGTCCATGATGATGTGCTACATAGCTGTACATATCAGACTCGTCAGGCTAATGGACTGATAATTCCTAGGGTCTGTAGTTGCCACACCTTTATGGAGAAGGATGACTGTAGCAGTGCACCATTTGGGAGGGACAAAGCCTGAGGTGAGGCTGTGACTGAACAGGACACACAGATGTAGTGCCAAGTATGTTTGTAGTTCATGTAGAACACAGCCAGAGATAATTTGGGGTCCCATGGAAGCTGAATTCTTGCTCATGGACGATGCAGTTGTAACTTCGTGGCAGTAATCCTGGGTGACTGGCATTCTTTTGGCATTTTGATTGTTCCCCTGGGGGGGGGGGGTAAAGCTGGCAGTGAATGTGTTGGTAAGAATGTTGGCAATATCTGTTGGCTCAGTATAGGAGGTAGCATTGTGCAGTAACTCAAAGCACTTCTGGGTATTGGCGTGGAGGTTCTTGATATAACTATCAAAGGATTTGTGATTGTTGTCAGTGTCTGCTGCAATTCTGCCATCAAAGGCGGCTTTAGAGGATTTCATGAGGGATCTCAAGTTGTTGGTGAGGCTAATAAGGGAGTTTACCACTCTTGGGACTCCACCTTTTTCTGCAACAGTTTCTTCCTTCTGTTGTACAGGTTATTAATGGCAGGGGACCACCAGATTGGCCTCCAGTGTTTTCAGGAGAATGTTATGGTTCTGTTGGGTATGGCTAGTTCCATGCATTGATGTATATTTGTATAGTGCATTTCTTTATGATTCAGCAATCATGCAGGTATTTTCCATTGGCATGGGTGCTGTGAAGTTAGCCACCTCTGTTCTTATGAGTCCAAAGTCAGCTTTGGAGAAGGCTTTCAAGGTGGTTACCTTTGAGGGGGTGTGGGTGAGATGTGGATTTCCATGGTGATTACTCTATGTTGAATCTGACCAGGTAGCGATTGACTACTATTGTCAAGCAATGGTCCCATATGTTAGTAATCAACACAGGTCAAGGATGTTGCTTCTTCTACTTCGTGTCAGAATGAGCTGGTTCAGGGCATTGGAACTGAACTGATGAATTCCAGGAAGCATTGGGCCACTGTATTAGTGCTTGGGTATCTTTCCCAGTTGATGGAGGGGTAGTTGAACTCTCCTATTATGAGAGTGTTGGGTTGGACCTTGACAGATTTCAGTGTGTTGAGAAATGTGGATGGAGAGTCTAGGGACATGGACGTGGACCTATAGCAGGCTATGACCTGAATTGTACTATTACTCAGTGTCAGTTGCACCTGAAGTATCTCAGATGCATTATGCTGGGATACTACTCTTGATAAACAAAAAAATGGTGAGTGGCAGTACACACAAATAAGAAATACGCTTCCAACAACTCTACCATTTTATTAAGCACTTTTCATCTGATAGTTTATCAGACTTCTTCAGATGACAAGTAGTGACAAAACCTTTCTTTTAAAATTCTACACTTGCATCACATGTTCAATTTCCACCAATAGCATAAATATACAACAAATACCCGCCCCTCATCACTATAAGTAATAGTGATCCATTCATTTTTTTCCTTACTTCATTTAAAAACCTCCTACATAAAAAATCAAGTAAATACAATATATTATATATATGTATGTATAATGTATTTTTATTGCACATCTAGGTGCACACTAATGCATAACATTTATAAAAAAATCCCTGTCAAATATGCTGACAACATATGTATATGTAAAAACATAGATAGATATAAAAAACATATATGCATTTGTGTGTATAACAACACTGATGTATACATAAATGCCTATATTAACTTTTCTATACCATATTTGTGGATTTTACACTGTTCATCTTAATAAAATCTCCTTATCTTGTCAAACTTTTTAATTTCAAGATACATGAAATGGAGCATGCTTCGTTTAGACCTGGATAAGTGTAAGCATTTAATAAAATTTTCCAGTACAACTCAAGGTCATCCAGTCTTAAAGAATCAGGTCCCTCTGGATGTGTGCATATCCGTTATTAATATGGAGATGCCACTGCCTTTTGAGCTGTGGTCCATATTTTGGGGCTGACAGGTGTGGAATGAGTTATAGGCTGGTAGTGTCTCTGTTACAGCACAAATGTCAATGTTCTCCATTTTGAGGAGTGCTTTGAATGGCTGCATCTTGAGATGTAGATGTCTAGTGTCGAGCAGCATGACCCTCAGATTGCATATGTGTATAGCTGTAACGGTGGTAATTTGATTTGTAACACTGCCTAAAAAGGCACTATAGGGTTGGCAAGACAGTTAGCCAGTACCTGGAAACCCAGGGGTGACAGATGCAGGCCATCTCTGGCAAGCCATCGCAGTCTGTCAATCAAGTCATCCCAAGCAGACAGATACTAGATCTCATAAGAGTGACACCAGACACTTAAGCCAATTGTTGAAGTCAATCATTTGTTGTTTGTAATGCAGTATCATTCTGGGTGACAGTAGTATACTGCTCAGGGCTACTGTCATACTTGCCTGGCCTACATAATCTGAGAGCTCCACCATGTCTCTTTTCATATAGTCCATAGAGGTGCATCTCAGGTCATTCACATTCACATGGACAATGACAGAGTGATACTTGTAGTTGTTGCGGTGACCTGAATGGATGTGTTATGTGTTGGATTCTGGCACCTGATAGACAGCTGACTGTTACCTCCTCCATGTTCAACCTAGTGAGTAGGACATCTATGTGCCTCATTATTGAGTCACCTATGATTACTATATCAGGCAAGGTGGTTAGCCTTTGGGGCTTGGGTTGTGCAGGTGAGATATGTGTCCTGTAGTTTGTGCTATGCTGTGGTGGTCGAGTGGGTGTCTGTCTTGGTGGTCTCCGCTGTTTGGGTAAATGTCTATTGAGTGCCTCTGTGAAGGTGGGTGTGTGGTTATTGTTTATATGTCAGAGCTGTGATAGTGGGTGTTCTGGAGAGGTATGTGCTTCGTGTGGTGTATTGTAGGTGTTGACCCTTCTCCTCTTGACCAGCTAGTCCAATCTTTGCTGGAGAGTGCATATCTTCCAATTCAGTGATATAGGAGTATCTCTCACAAGTCTGAGTGTTGGGAGTTTAGAGGCGAGGGTTGTCTGTGTACATGAGGCAGTTGCAACAGTGACTCAGAATGCCCAAGTGCACCAGGTTAACTCATTCCCTCCAGTACAACCCTTTGGAGTGTGTACCTTTAACTCCTAGTGGGTGTGGCCTGAGCCTTTAAAAATTAAGTTATCACCTTACAATTCTAACAAATACTCGTTGACAGAGGTCAGATATCAATACAATTGTGTTTGCCATCAGTATGCTTCAAGATAACATATTCTGATACCCTGCATGCAGCATGGTTTTGGATTTATTAATGCAATATGAACAAGTAATATTTGATGCCTAGAGGAGCAGTAGGAGGTAACTGCATATGCACCTGGAGGCGTCACTCGGATGTAATGAGGCAAAAGCAAAGAGAATTGCACTTCAATCATGCCAGGAGGGGTGGTCATAATTACTAAGTTTCTTCTTCTTTTGGCTGCTCCCGTTAGGGGTCGCCACAACAGATCATCGGTTTCCATTTCTTCGTGTCCTCTGCATCTTTCTCTGTCACACCAACCACATGCATGTCCTCTCTCACCACATCCATAAACCTTATCTTAGGCCTTTCTCTTTTCCTGTTACCTGGCAGATTCATCCTTAGCATCTTTTTCCCAATATACTCTGCATCCCTCCTCAGCACATGTCCAAACCAATGTAATCTTGCCTCTCTTACTTTGTCTCAAAACCTTCCAACCTGGGCTGACTCTCTAATATACTTATTCCTAATCCTGCCCACCCTCATCACTCCCAGTGCAAATCTTAACATGTTTAACTCTACCACGTCCAGCTCTGACTCCTGCCTTTTTGTCAGTGTCACTGTCTCCAACCCATATAACATAGCCGGTCTCACTACCCTCTTGTAGACCTTCCCTTTCACTCTTACTGGTACTCATCTGTCACAAATCACTCCTGACACTCTTCTCCACCCACTCCATCCTGCCTGTACTCTCTTCTTTGCCTCTCTTCCACATTCACCATTACTCTGAACTGTTGATCCCAAGTATTTAAACTCATCCACCTTCGCCACCTCTACTCCCTTCATCCTCTCCATTCTTCTATCCTCTCTCATTCACACACACATATTCTTAGTCCTGCTGACCTTCATTCCACTTCTCTCTAGAGCATATCTCCACCTCTCCAGGGTCTCTTCCACCTGTTCCCTACTCACACTACAGATCACAATGCTATCTGCAAACATCATAGTCCATGGGGACTCCTGTCTGATCTCATCTGTCAACCTGTCCATTACCATTGAAAACAAGAAAGGGCTCAGAGCTGATCCTTGATGTAATACCACCTCCACCTTAAACGCATCCGTCACTCCCACTGCAGACCTCACCACTGTCACACTACCCTCGTACATATCCTGTACCACTCCTACATACTTCTCTGACACTCCCAACGTCCTCATACAATACCACAACTCCTCTCTAGGCATATGCTTTCTCTAAGTCCACAAAGACACAATGCAACTCCTTCTGACCTTCTCTGACCTTCTCTGTACTTCTCCATCAACACTCTCAGAGCAAATATTGTATCTGTAGTGCTCTTTCCTGGCATGAAACCATACTGCTGATCATGAATCATCACCTCCCTTTTTCTAGCTTCCACTACTCTTTCCCATAACTTTGTGCTGTGACTGATCAGTTTAGTCCTTCTTTAGTTACTACAGCTCTGCTCTTCACCCTTATTCTTAAAAATCAGTACCAAAACACTTTTTCTCCATTCCTCAGGCATCCTCTCACTTTTGAAGATTTCATTAAACAATCTAGTTAAAAACCCCACTGTCATTTCACCTAAACACTTCCATGCTTCCACATGTATGTCAACTGGACTAAAAGCCTTTCCATTCTTCATCCTCTTCATAGCTATCCTTACTTCCTCCTTGCTAATCCACTGCACTTCATGATTAACTATCCGCACATCAAACAACCTTCTCTCCCTCTCATTCTCGTCATTCATCAGTCCCTCAAAGTACTCTTTCCATCTGTTCAACACACTCTTTTTACTTGTGAGTATGTTTCCCTCATTATCCTTTATCACCCTTACCTGCTGCACATCTTTACTAGCTCGATCCCTCTGTCTAGCCAAACTACTAAGCACTGGAGCTAATTCTGTGAGGAACGACTACTGCTGATGGCTCTCAGGTGTGCTAGAATAATTGATAAAAAAAATGTTGAAGTGCAAAGCTATTAGGCTATTTGACATGCAGAATGGAGAGAAAGAACTAGCGAAATCTAAGGGAAAACTTGAAGGCAGACTTTCTGGCACCTGTAAAAAGTTTACTTCAGTTGTGCAGTTATCAACACCTTTGGACAGTTGTCAGCTCAGTAAGCTCTGTCGCAAGTGCGATAAGTGTGTTACACTGTAGTACAAATAACTAGACAAGCAGGGGTTCTAATCTCAATACTGGCAAGTGTGTGTGTGGGAATCATATATTGTGTGGGTTAAACCATTTTGAGTTGTGTACCACCCTGTAAACTTCCATCACTCTACTTTACTAGGCCTGCTGATGTCAGTTGTCTTAGAAGTATGTTGGGACTATGTGAAATCATGTAAGCTCTGAGGAGCGTCTGATAACTGCTAACACTAAAGTAGAAATAACTAGATAAGCATGGGTTATAATCTCAATACTATCATATGTTTGTGTGTGACTTTGTATGAAGATCATATCCTGTTTGGCCGGCACCATTTTGATTTGTGTATCATCCATGCCTGTTTACCACCTCCAGATGGCAGTACTTTATACAGTGTGGTAACGGCATCTGCCTCACATGCAGCATGTTAAACCATTGTGCAGGCCAAACCAGTCCTCAGTACAGATGTCTATGGAATATCCAGATGATTGCAACCTATATGTGGTCTGTGTTCCTTAATGTCCATGCATGTGATATTATGGCCAAATCAGCCACAGTGAGTGTAGTGACACACATGCCAGCATCAGGCATCATACCCGACTGAAACATCATGCTGATACAATGTCTGCTACACTATCATGTCTAAAGGTCTGTTCCCTGTGCATTCTCCTATTAACCTGGTGAACTTGGGCATCCTGAGGCAATGTAGCAACTGCCTCATATACACTGACAAACCTCTCCTCTTACCTCCCAACACTCAGACTTGCAAGAGATGCACTTATATAGCCAAATTGGAACTTATGCACTCTCCAGCCAAGACCAGTCAAGAGGAAAAGGTCAACACTTGCACCACACCACATGAAACACATAGCCCTCCAGAACACACACCAGCACTGCCTTCACAGAAATCACAAACCACACACCCACCTTTGCAGAGGGTCTCAATAAAAATCTACCCAAACAGAGACCTCCAAGGCAGCATCTCACTCGACCACCACACTAATCACAAGACACATAACTCTCTTAAATGGTGTGCCACTCATCCAAAGCCCCAAAGGCAAAACAGCATGCCCAACACACTAGTCATAAGTGACTTGATAGTGAGACACACTGATGCTAGGTTGAATAAGGAGAAAGTAACAGTCAGCTGCCTTTAAGATGCCAGGATCCACCACATAATGCATGCACTCAGGTCCCTCAACAACAGGCACAAATATGACTCTGTCATTGTACATGTGGGTGTGAATGACCTGAGACATACCTCCCTGGACTACATGAAAAGAGACATGGAGGACCTCTCAGGTTATGTAGCCCAGGCGGGTATGACCCTAGCCCTGAGCAGCATCCTACTATCACCCAGAATTATACCACAGTACAAGCAGAACATGATGTCAACTAAGGCCAATTTTGAGAGAAAAATTGCCATGGATTCAAAGGACAATCATAAGGCCTTTTTCAGCTATGTTAGGAACCTGGGTGGAAACTCCCAGATATGCTCAGAATTAGTCCAAAATGATACAAAAATCACTGAACCCATAGACATTGCCAACATACTGGCAGACAGGTTCAGTGCAAACTTCACCCTACCTACAAAGGAGAGATAACTATCCCAGTGGAGTGTAGCCTCCCAGACATCTCAAATGCGCAGGTGAAAGCTGCTCTCTCTAAAGCTAAAAACACAGCATCAATGGGACTGGATGGTGTCCCCGGCTGTGTGCTACACGAGCTAAATGAGGAATTAAACCCGCACATAAGGCAGCTGTTTAATCTCAGCCTTACCACAGGATACGTGCCCAAGGAGTGGCGTATGGCAACTGTGGTCCCACTCCACAAAGGCGGTGCGTAATTACCGCCCCATAAGCTTAACAAGTCTAGTCTGCAAAGCTATGGAGAGGATCATAATGGAGCTCATAAACAAAGATATAGGGGACTTGCAGACATTGGACCCGACCCAGTTTGGCTTCGTCAAGGGAAGATCATGCCTTTGAACTTGGTCGACTTCTTCGAAACAGTCACCAAGGCCATTGATGAGGGAAAGGCAGTCCATACAGCCTACCTTGACCTTGCAAAGGCTTTTGACACAATACCCCACTCGGGTATTGTAGAAAAACTTACCAGCTTAAATGTAAACCCATATGTCACAAGATGGGTTGCAAACTGGCTTAAGGACAGAACCCACAGGGTTAGAGTTGCTGGCGCTATGTCAGACTCCAAGCCGGTCACAAGTGGTTTCCCACAGGGCTCGGTCCTTGGCCCCCTATTATTCGGCATCTACTTCTCAGAAGTACAGGCCAACATGGGAGGACTTTGGCTGACAAAGTTTGCAGACGACTGCAAACTGGGCATCATAGTGGAAAGTGCATCAGACACGGATATCCTTCAGAAGGGACTCACGGAAACAGATAGCTGGTGCCAGAGCCATGGCCTGAAGTTAAACGCCAAAAAATGTATAGTCATACCCTTCGGGAAAAACAAGGTAACCCCAAGCTACCATATAGGTGGCAATCCACTAAGCACAGAAGAGGTTATCAGGGACCTGGGGACCCAGGTTGACAGTGGCCTTTCTTTTGACACTCACGTTGCTAAAGTGGTTAGAAAGACCTTCTACATTGCCCACCTGATCATGAAGGGACTCACATCCAGATCTAGTGAGGTCATTGTTCCCCTGTACTCTTCACTTATCAGACCAATGATCGAGTACAATGCCCCATTCGGGATGTATCTCACCCGACATCTGCAGCAATTGGAGAGACCCCAAAAGTTCCTCACCAAAAGGATAAAGGGACTCCAAAATCTGTCATATGCTGCCAGATTGAAGAAACTCCAGCTCTATTCAGTCGCATACCGTCTGCTCAGAGGTGACATGTGCCTGACATACAAGGCCATGTCCAACCTGGAATTAATGGACATGCTCCACCTCAAAAAATCCAAATCCACTAAAACCACTAGAGCAAGTGACTTAAACCTTAGCACGGACATAAATAGGGCGTGCTGGAGGGATAGATTTATCACTCAGAGACTCCCTATGCTGTGGAATAAAATCCCAGTCCATGTGAGGCAGAGCACCTCACTGGCTCTGTTCAAGAGAAATCTTGACCTGTGGATGGGAGATTGTAGGTTTACCCCGGGAATCATCTCTGTGTCACTGCTGGACAGAGGCACAACAAACTAATGGGCACAGTATTTTTTCATATAAGGGGTGGCGTAAGCCACAAAAATTTGGGCTAGGCTTATAAATGCCTTAGGGCAGATAGCCTAGTATAAACCTATGAACCTATGAACCTATGATTGATTTCAACAAATGGCTAAGTTTCTGGTGTGATTCTAAGGGGATCCAGTATCTGTCTGCCTGGGATGACATGATTGACAGACCTCGATGCTTTGCCAGAGATGGCCTGGATACTGGCCAAGGCTCTAGCCACCCCTATAGTACCTATTTTTAGGTGGTGTTCCAAAGACACCAAATTACCACCGTAACAGCTACAAACAAATGCAATCTGAGGCTCATGCTGCTCAAAGCTAGAAGTCTAAATCTCAAAATGCACTCACTGGAAGCACTCCTTAAAATGGAGAACATTGACATTCATGCCGTAAAAGACACATGATTCAAGGCAGCAGAAAGCACCCCTGCACTACCAGGCTATAACTCATTCCACACCTTTTGGTCCTAGAACTTGGACTGAAGCTCCAAAGGTGGTGGTGTTTCCATATTCCTAAAGGATGCACACACCTTCAGACTGGTAGCACAACATAATGCATCTGAGATACTTCAGGTGCAGCTAAGATTGGGAAAGGCAGTGATTCAGGTCGTAGCCTGCTATAGATCCCCAACCATGTCCAAAGACTCACACTCCATGTTCCTAAGCACCCTGGAGGAGATTAGGGTCCAACCTAACAATCTCATACTGGGCGAATTCCACTACCCCTCCATTAACTGGGAAAACTACTCATGTACCAATACACGTGCCCAAAATTTCCTGGAGTTCATTAATTCCAATGCCCTGGACCAGCTCATTCTTACCCCCACTAGAGATAGCAACATCCTTGACCTGGTCATTACTAACATGGGTGACCATTGCTTTACATCAATAGTCAGCTCCTCCCTGGTTAGATCTGACCATAAACTAATCACCTTGGAAATCCACATCCCTCCCACCCCCCCAACCCTGCAAATATAACCACCATGAAAAACTTCTCAAAAGCTAACTTTGGGCTCCTAAAAACAGAGGTAGCTAACTTCACGGCACCCATGCAAATGGAGATCAGTTGCATGACTGCTGAATCATACACCAATGCAGTGTACGAATACGACCACAAATGCATGGATCTCATCATACCCAATAGAACCAAGATGCTCTCCTCCAAAAAAAGGAAGCCTATAGGGTGGTTCCCTGTCATAAACAAACTCTACAACGGAAGGAGGAAACTGATGTGGAATAAGGTGAAGTCCCAAGACTGGAAAACTCCCTTAACATCCTCAACAAAATGTTGAGATCCCTCATCAAATCCTCTAAAGCTAGCTATGAAAACAGAATTGCAGCAGACAGTAATGACAACCACAAGCCCTTCTATAGTTATGCAAAGAATCTCCACGGCAATACCCAGATTTGCTCTGAGCTACTGCACAATGGTACTTCCTATACTGGGCCAACAGATATTGCCAATATACTGGCCGACAGATTCAGTGCCTGCTTTACCCCGCCCCAAAGGACCAGTCACAATACCAGTAGATTGCCAGGCACCCAGTATTACTGCTGCACAGGTTAAAACATCACTGTCCAAGGCCATGAATACAGCTTCTATGGGATCTGACAATATCCTTGGCTGTATTCTACATGAACTACAGAGTGAACTGGCACCTCACCTGTATGCCCTGTTCATTCACAGCCTCACCTCAGGCTTTGTCCCTACCAAATAGCACACTGCTACAGTCATCCCTCTCCACAAATGAGGAGTGACTACAGACCCTGGGAACTATCACCCCATTAGCCTGAGGAGTCTGATATGCAAAGTTATGAAATGCATCATCATGGACCTAATAAACAAGCATATAGGAAATCTCCAAACTCTGGATCCCACACAGTTTGGTGAAGGGTAGCTCATGCCTGCTCAATCTGGTCAACTTCTTTGATTCAGTCACCAGAGCTGTGGATGAAGGCAAGGTTGTTCATACAGCCTACCTTGATTTGGCCAAAGCCTTTGATGCCATTCCCCACTCAGGAATCATAGAAAAACTCATTAAGCTAGGCATCATCTCCTATATAATCACTGAGTGGGTTGTAAACTGGCTCACAGGTAGAACCCACAGTGTGAAAGTAGCTGATTCCAAGTCAGACTGCTGACCAGTCATGGTCCTGGGTCTTTTCCTGTTTGGTATATACTTCTCTAAAGTCTAGGCCAACAGAAAGGGACTCTGACAAAGTTTGCAGACGATTGCAAGTTGGGAGATATTATTAACTCCTCGAGTGATGTTGAGATCCTACAGAAAGGCCTCACTAAGACCAACGACTGGTGTCAGAACCATGGCCTTAAGCTCAATGCCAAAAAATGTCGTCATCCCCTTGGGAAAAACTCAGTTCCCATGAATTACCACATCGATTGTAGTCCACTGAACACAGAAGGCATTATAAGAGATCTGGGAACACAAGTTGACAGCAACCTCTCTTTTGGCCACCACATTGCCACTGTAGTGAGAAAGTCCTTCTATATGGCATATCTCATTACTAAGGGTTTTACATATAGGAAGAAAGAGGTCATTGTCTCCCTCTACTCTTCCTTCATTAGGTCAATCATTGAGTGCAATGCCCCATTTGGCATGTACCTCACTAAGCATCTGCAACAACTGGAGAGGCCACAAAAGTACCTCACAAAGAGGATCCTAGGCCTTAAACATCTGTCCTATATGGACAGACTAAAAAAACTCCAACTATTCTCTGTCTCATATTGCCTACTTAGAGGCAATATCTGCTTGACTTGCAAAGCCATGTCTGACTCAGCTCTGTTAGAAATGCTATATCTAAAGAAATCCCAATCCTTCCACAGCATAAACTCCAGACACCTCAACCTCATTGCCACAATCAAAAGAACATGCTGGAGGGACAGGTTCATAACCCAGAGACTGCCCATGCTATGGAATAGACTTCCCATACATGTCAAGCAGAGCACCTTACTAGCCCTCCAAGAGAAATCTTGATGAGTGGATGAGAAATAGAAAATTCACTCCAGGGATCACTCCAGTGGCTTTACTCAACAGAAGCACTGGGAACTAAGGTTGAGTGGCACAATGCCAGGGTAATCCTATAGGCTAGGCTTGTAAAGAGTCCAGGGCCATTAGCCTATACACACCTATGAACCTATCCCTTGTCCAGGCTTGTAGGAGCAATACATCACTCCACATCCTATGTCTGGTGGGTTATCTCACCATCCATGAAGACATTCAGAACATTACGTGTTGTAAGAGGTAGTGTGTTATGTCCCATGCATATAATCTATGTGGGGCATGTCATGTGTATGCAGTAGTACAGTACATCAAGGTGGGAATGTAGGTTCACTAATCTGTCTATTGCTAATTGTGTTTATGTTACTGTGTGTACATCCTGTGTCAGTCCTTACTGTGTGTATGCAAAGGATATACCATTTTGTCTCCCTGTTCCACCCAGTGAACTCAGGAATACATATCACAAACCTGTCATGCACAGTATCATGCATGTCCTCATCAACTGCATCAGGGTTGAGTGTATGGGAAAAAAATGGCAGGGCCAATAGGTGATGACAGCTGAATCTGTTTCAGTTAATGAAATGGCTAAGCTTGTGAGGGACCTGTTGACAGTACTGCAGTAACTGTTCTGTATGTATGAGCCTATGGTATTACACAACACTGAGCTGACATGTCTGAAGGCTACCTGTCTGTGACAAGGGGTATGTATGCAAGGTCACACTGTCTGACAACAGTGTCCCTCACACAGTTTTGCATGCATACAGACCTGGTACATGTACATGCAAAGCTGTACCTTGCCTATGACACGGTCGGTGTATTGCCACTCTGCCATACTCCCTCTTGGGAATGTCTGCAGGGTCACAGCCTGCAGACACACACACACCTGGAACACAAACAGAATACAGCATGTCAGACTACATTCAGTCAGTGGTACTAGCAGCAATAATGCATCCTGGCTAATAAGGTACATACACCTGTATGTGTACCCATAACAAATGCAAGCAGACAGCACCTTACATGGCATTACATTGCTACACTGTAGTATATTCACCCTGTGCATCAGGCCCATATTAGCATGTCCCTGCATCAGTGGTATGGATGACAGGGATGTGGCACAGGTATCATCATATGCACAGAGTGTGGTGTGGCTTTGCCAGAGGCCTAGGCTGGGCCATACGGTTGACATCATGTGTCTGTATTTGGAGGGTTATCCAATAGATGGGCTATGCAGAGGTGTTGTGTGCTTCTGGAGGTGACCTGCCTGTGATACAGATGTGTATGTGTATGTATGCACACAGTCACGCCATGTGGCTGCCCTACACAGGGGTATGTTGGACAGCTGTGGACCATAAATGGCAGGGTTTCCAGTTCACCGTCTCCGGCCATGGGAACTGGACCTGCCAGGGGTATCAATGGCACCACCGGGCCCAAGACCAGATGCAGTACTGCTTCCTGATGGTGACTGCTGTCTGCTGGATCCATGCCCCTGATGGGACTGGGCAGGACCATGTGCCCATGGCCTACTCTGGTGTGATGTGGACAGCAACCCCTCTTCAGTAGTGCTGGCGTCACTGCCACTATGGGAGTGTGAAGGTTCACGGCCCCGTAGACACTCAGCTGTTGTTTGTGCTGACCTACATCCACATGGCCGATGCCCATCTCCTACCACATGCTCTAGCACAGACATGCCATGGTCAAGGATTACCAAGGTCTCACCCCACTGTCTATTGATGACCTCAGTATTTTGATGTGTGGCCTCAACAAGGTCATGTATATCACCATGTAAATCAGGAAGAGTTGCATCCACCACCCTGAGTATTTGTCGAGTGTGGTGTTCACTGCATGCCTGTGCATCCATGACAGCTTGAAATATGCATCTGGTGACTCTTGTTGTGGCACTTGTGACAGTGGCTTGATGAGCAGCTGTCCTTCTGTAAGCACCCCTGTCCATCTGCCTGTGTGGGACCTCGCCTGCACCCTGGCTATGGCCAGTGTCTACATTCACACCTGCCATAATCACCACACTAGCCTATTCAATGCCACCACCTGCCAACTGCTTATCATCTGTGGCCACTGGTGATGGGGTATGTGTGAACATTGTCACTGTGTACGGGGATGGTGTGGACAAGAGTGGGATGCCAACCAATGGCACAGATTCAGCCCCTGACAACTCCATCTGTACCTCACTATTCCTATCATCACTGCAGAGTCTGCAGAGATAATGACATCAATTTCCAAGCAGGAGGGACCCTGAACCCCATCACCACCTGTGAGGGGGAGACAACATATGTACATTAATACCTGCACTTTGAGGTTGGCTGGTACACATATGCGCGTGCACACACACACACACACACACACACACACACACACGCGCGCGCATGCACACTTTCAGGTGAGGGGGCACAAATCAGTTACACAGACCACACATTACCCAAATGGTGACATGCATGACACATGGCCCTCAACATCATGCATTGCAGCCAGTTTTACTACATGTAACTAACAATATAGTTCTCTGGGATATGTGATTATTGTTAAAAGGTGATGGCCCTTTCCCAGCACAGACTGCACCCATGTACACATCATTGCTGTTCACCTGTATAGCACAGTGGCAAGTACTACAGAACATACCGTGCAACTGTACAGATCCTCGCAGGATGTGTAGATGTCTGGCTCATATGTTTGCTCTGTTTCTCATAACCCCTGTGTTTCTATGATACATAACTGGGATGATCTGAGGAGTGACATCACTGATTAATGACATACATTTGAGTGTCAGACCACCAAACCAGCAGTAAATGTATGGTCACACAATTCCTATTACACCACCAACCTTCTAAGCTTACAGTGGATATGATAAGTGTACACAACCCAGTTAACATGCCATGTTCTTGTAATATATAAGATGAGACCACAATAATGCATTCAAATATGTTACCCACCTTTTAGTTGACATATGACCTGTGCAATCCAATTGATAAACAAATGTGTTACGTGTAAAATATAATGACTGCAATATGTACAGTATGGTAGTTGCATAAGTGTGCGCACCCTTACAATGATACTTTGTTGAAGAACCTTGTAAGTAACTTATGGCATTCATTCATCTTGTGAAGGTGTCTATCAGCATGGTACATCTTGACTTGGCATTATTTGGCCACTCTTCCATGCAAGGATCACCCAACTATGTCAGATTACAAGGGCAGCTCATGTGCACAGCCCTTGTCAGGTCACACTGGGGTATTTCTATCTGGTGTAGGTCAAGGCTCTGGCTGTGCCAATCCATAACTATGAGTGTGTTTAGGTGGAGCCATTCTTAGGTAGCTTTGGATGTATGCTTCAGATCTTTGTCATGTTGAAGGCTAACACCCCTCCCCATCCTCAGCATTCTTGCAGACACCTCATGGATTTGGGCCAGACGTGGGTGTTATTTGGAACTGTTCAGAATTCCCACCTCTATGACTACAGGCCCAGTTCTGGCTTTGGAACAGCATCCCCACAGCAGGCCACTGCCACCAACGTGATTTACCATGAGGATGTTGGTCTTCATGTTAAGAAAGGTGTTGCTTGTGCAGCACACATACCTTTTGCTGTTGTGGCTGTGAGGTCGATCCATAGTCTCATTAAACCATAACACATTTTCACACATGCCTTGGGGAGACCCGATGTGCTGTACTGCAAATTGCATCCACCCCTGGATGTTTTTTGGTGTGGGGAAATGCATCCATCTTTTGACCCTTCCCCATAGGCCAGACATATGCAGAATATGAGAGATGTTCTCACATGTAGTACATAACACCAGATTCCTGCAACTCCCTCAGTTTTGCTGTATGTCTCCTGGTAGCCTCCCTGACCAGGTTTTGACATGTTTTGTCATCATTTTTGAAGGGAAGTCAAGATTTTTTTCAACAACACTGTTGTCCCATATTCAATCCACCCTTTAACAACTGTCTCCACTGTGTTCTATGGTGTATGTAATGCTGCGGTAATGTTGTTGTACCCTACTCTTGACTGATACCTTTCAAATATGAGATCCCTTTCCTGCTTTGTAAGCCATCTGCAAGCTATGGCTGTTGCTTTTGCAGGCAATGAGCAAATGTCATGACTATCCTATTTGGACAGCAGACTGTTATTTGGTGATACTTAGAGTGCCTTTACTTGATGGCAGATGTGTACCCAAGCAGACTGAATGATATCAGTAAATCACAAGCTGCTGCAATAAAATATTATTTGAAGGGTGTGCACACATATGCATCCACCTTATTGTAAGGTTTGTATTCTCCATATTTGGTACCCAACAGATTGATTATTTTTACAAGTCAATTGTTCATGTCATAGGTTACATTACAGGTTGGAAAAGGTGTGGACTGACATATTGTGGTCTCAATTTGTATATATATCACAAACACCTGGCATCTTAACAGGGGTGTGTACACTGTTTATATCCACTGTATGAGAGTAATGTTTCACACATGTCCCTACCTTAGGCCATTTGTACCCCCATTTTGTTGGTCTCTGTACAGACATCTTGCACTGTCAGGTTTTGAGATATGCTACAGGGATGTTACATTCTCTTCAGTTAGGGCTCTGCAGTAACCACTGTGATGCAATGCAGTTAACTCCACCACAAGTGAACATGCACAAAAAGCAATATGGCTATGAGTGACAGTTGTTTGCAGGGTACATTACATGGCCTTCACATGTCTGGGGTATTGGCAAACCACAACAGAATGATTCCATACTCACCAGCTTCAGGCTGCCGCCCCACATGCAGACTGGAGGGACCTCGGTAATTGTGGGAGAGAAGTATTGTCAGCACTCACATGTGTCATTGGTACAGGATGGATGCAGCATGTCTGCACATTTACAGTACAACCCCCAATACTACACAATTTTCTGTCCTTCACCATAGATGTGCACTTTTGTGCATTAGAAAACCCCATCCACAACTGCAATCTGACCTGACACATGCATGTAGATACTCTACAAATACAAGTATGTCTGATACACTAGTCTAGTAATTTCCACTGGGGCCTTACCTGTACAGTCCTCGTCCATTGTCTGGGTGCCACCCATCTCCAGCATGTGGGGGGGTCTGTATGTATCGGAGGCAGGTCACAATTGTGCTATCAGGGTGTGGATGGGAGGGGAAAGGGGGTAGGGATTATCCCGAAGGAACAGTATGCCAAGGGTATTTTTAAAGGATGACATGAGTGTCTGATAGAGTGATATTTATGAATCTGGAAATTGATGGTGTAATGATGAATGTTGTTAGTGCATATACTATGCAAATTGCTTGTGCGATGAATGAGAAAGAGAAATGTGAAGTCAGTTGATGACTTGGTGATGACTGTATCCAAGGGTGAGAGAGTGGTGATTGCAGCAGATTTCAATGGCCATGTTGGTGAAGGGATAAGGAAGGGATGGGTATGTATGGTGTTAAGCAAAGGAATGCAAATGGTGAGATGGTAGTGGATTTTGCAAAAAGGATGGGCATGGCTGTGGTGAATACATACTATAACAAGAGGGAGGAGAATAGGGTGCCATACAAGAGTGGAGGGAGATGCAAACAGGAGGAATATATCCAATGTAAGAGGGCCAGGTTGAAGGAGACTGGAGACTGTAAAGTGGTGACAGGGGAAAGTGTAGTAAGGCAGCAGATACTGTTGGTCTGTAAGATGATGTTGATGATCAAGAAGAGGAGGAGTGTGAGGGCAGCAACAAGGATCAAATGATGGTAACCGGAAAAGGGTGATTGTGAGGTGGAGTTCAGAGAAGAGTTAAGACAGGTACTGGGTGGCAGTGACGATTTATCAAATATCTGGGTAAGTACAGCAGAGCTAGTAAGGGAGATGGCTAGAAAGGTGCTTGGTGTGACATGTGGATAGAGGAAGGAGTACAAGGATACCTGGTGGTGGACTGAGGAAGTACAGGACAGTATACAGAGAAAGAGGTTGGGGATGAAGGAGTAGGACTGTCGGAGAGATGAGGAAAGTAGACAGGAGTATAAGAAGATGAGGTGCATGGCAAAGAGAGAGGTGGGAAAGGCTAAGGATGAGACATATGAAGAGTTGTATGACAGGTTGGACACTAAGGAGGGATGAAAGGACTTGTACTGGTTGGCTAGACAGAGGGACTGTGCTAGGAAAGATGTGCAGCAGATAAGGGTGATAAAGGATAATGAGGGAAATGTACTCACAAGTGAGGAAAATGTGTTGAGCAGATGGACAGAGTACTTTGAGAAGCTGATGAATGAGAGAGAGAGAGATGATTGGATGATGTGGGTATGGTGAATCAGGAAGTGCAACAGCCTTCCAAGGAGGAATTAAGGATAGCTATGAAGAGGATGAATAGTGGAAAGCCTGTTGGTCCACATGACGTACGTGTGGTAGCATGAAGCTGTTTAGGGGAAATGATAGTGGTGTTTTTCACCAGATTGTTTAATGATATCTTGGAAAGTGAGAGGTTTCAGGTGGAGTGGAGAGAAAGTGTTTGTGTACCGTTTTAAGAATAAGGTTGATGTGCAGAGGTGTAGTAACTACAGCGAGATTACATTAATCAGTCACAGCATGAAGTCATGAGAAAGAGTAGTGGAAGCAGGGTTAAGCAAGGAAGTGATGAGTAGTGGTCAGCAGTATGTTTTCATGCCAGGTAAGAGTACTACATATGTGATGTTTGCTCTGAGAGTGTTGATGGAGTAGTACAGAGAAGGTCAGGAGTTTCTTTGTGTCTTTCTGGGTGTAGAGAAAGCATATGACAGGATGCCTAGAGGGGAGTTGTGAAATTGTATGAGGAAGTCATGAGTGGCAGAGATTTATGTAAGACTGGTACAGGATATGTACAAGGGTGGTGTGACAGTGGTGAGGTCTGCTGTGGGAGTGATGGATGTGTTTAAGGTGGAGATGGGGTGACATCAGGGATCAGCTGTAAGTCCTTTCTTATTTGCAGTGGTGATGGACAGGTTGACAGACAAGATCATACAGGAGTCCTCGTTGACTATGATGTTTGCAGATGACATTGTGATCTGTACTGAGAGTAGAGTATAGATTTAGGAGCCCCCCCAGAGGTGGAGATATGCTCTAGACAGGAGAGGAATGAAGGTCAGCCGGACTAAGACAGAATATCTGTGTGTGAATGAGAGGGAGGGCAGTGGAATGTTGAGGATGCAGGTAGTAGAGATGGCAAAGGTGGATGAGCATAAATGACTGGGATCAACATTTCAGAGTAATGATGACTGTGGAGGACAGGTAAAGAAGAGAGTACAGGCATGATGGAGAGGGTGGAGAAGAGTGTCAGTACTGATTTGTGACAGACGAGTACCAGTAAAAGTGTAAGGGACGGTCTACAACAGGATAGTGAGACCAGCTATGTTATATGAGTTGGAGAAAGTGTCATTGACAAAAAGGCAGGAGTCAGAGTTGGATGTGGCAGAGTTACAGATGTTAGTATTTGCACTGGTTGTGACGAGGGTGGACAGAATTAGCAATGTGTATATGACAGGGTCGGCCCATGTTGGACGGTTTTGAGACAAAGCCAGAGAGGCAAGATTACATCAGTTTGGACATGTGCTGATGTGATGAAAGAGGACATGTAGGTGAATGGTGTGACAGAACAGGATGCAGAGGACAGGCAGAAATGGCAACAGATGATCCACTATGGTGACCTCTAATGGGAACAGCCAGAAGAAAAAGAAGGAGATGTCGTAATGTCAGTCTTTACAGATTTACCAATGATTTGCCAGACATAACACAACTGTATGAGTAAATGACTACAAATATGAGGCACACATATGGTCAGTGTGCATAATACTGGACAGTTTAATGGTATGAGCTTAGTATATCACATGCAGTTCAACACACACATGTGCAACAGTACTTTACTATGCAAATAACATGTATAGGTCTCTCACATTTCTGAGACAACCAAGTATATCATAGTTGTATTCACAAGTAAGATATGGATATGTGCGACATCCCAGTAGTTGGCCTAGCATTGTCACAGTCAGTATTGTTCAACACACACTGCAGTATTAGTCATATGTGAGCCATACTTTCTTGGGAAGACTCAGGGGCCTGACCTATGATCTGTGTCACTGCAGACAGCCCCAGATGCTATGGCCATAGGTTCTGATGAGCAATATATCAGTACAGCAAGTCTTGTTGAGACATATAAGTTACAGTTCCTATTTCCCATTCTTACATACCCCCTACTGCAGTCCATTACATGCTTACTTGTTTGACATGCCTGTTTGTTTTATTCAAGTATAGGTGGTTATGTCCTGCTTGTTTTTTCTTTTTCTTTTCGATGTTTCTCTCTCTCTCTCCCTCTCTCTCTTGCAAGCTGATGGCCTGTGCACTAGTTGGTGTCCTCCACTTGATAATTGCATGCAGAACAGCTGTGTTGTTATTCTTATAGCCAATGGCATGGCAACACACTCCTATCATTGAGTACGTCATGTGAGCATTTGCCCTTTTCCTTGCCACTAAGGAGGACTTCATGGAGATGTGTGAACAACAGCATCACAGAGCGTATTTGGAAATACCTCTTACAACCAAAAGTGTGGAGACAGGCCAACAAAATGGGGGAGAATGTTCCAGACATAGGGACAGAATGTAAGTATTGCTGTTATACATTTGGATTAATGCTAGTCTAACACTGTTTGTGTGGACATGGAATTTCTGCATGATTTTAACTCTGACAGTGTTATGTGTTTGACATAACTCTCACCTGTAGGGCTATCCACAGAATGGCCAGCATTTAGACTCCTGTGTTTGGTGTGTTTCTCAGACATTTTTTGTCTTTGGGAAATCAGTAGCATACGGATTGCAGTCAGTAACTGCTAACATCCATTTGTGTTTCTGACCTCATATCCCTCAGAAAAGATATGTTACAACTAACCGTGTTACAACAGCAACATTCTCAGTTTACAACAGCAATATTTCAAATAAGCCCCTCTTTTTGGGCCTCTGTCCCACAATTATGTCAGGCTTTATCCAGATGTCATGCACTAAGAGATTGATAGGTATGGTACATGATTATTTAGTGCCTACATTCCTGACATTATCCCAGTGATGTATCAGACTGCCAGACATGTTATGTGGAAGAGGCCTTATATATGAGGGGAAAGCCTGGACATTCTGTGGGACTCTGTACAGTTGAGAAGTCTGTGTATTTCTGGCAAATGTTGACAGACTGTCGAGTTTTTGTAGCAGTGTATTCTGTCAATGTTATTTGGCCTGTGTAGGAAGGGGCATGGATGTATGTGTTATCTGCCTGTGCATGCTGCTCCTGTTTCTAGTGGATAATTGGCTGTATATGTTTGTAGGGGCATACTGTGACATGTCCCATACCATTGTCAGGCATCATAGTATATTGTGAATTGGGCCAGCATATGTTGGGGTAGTGTGTGAGTGGCAAACATTTTGAGATGTTTTTGTTCACACAGTCCTTATACTGTACTGTTCCTTTGGCTTACTGGTATGTCACTGTGACTGTTGTTGAATTGGTTGTGGGTACGCACTTTCACACTGGTGTCTTTCAGTGCTGCGATGTCCCTATATTGCCTGATATATTTGCCAATACATGTGTAATTCCCCCTAGCAGATTTGGGTTAGTGTTCTGTCAGTCTGACTGTAGTTTAGACAGTGCTTTGTGACATGCTTAGCAGCTAAGTGCAGTTCCCCTAATTTGATGTTATGTTCAGATATTTGTAGGACGTAGTGTTGCCTGGCCCCCATAAGTGTTGTGTATTTCTGACACATCAGTGGGCTGATGTGAGGATTTCAGTCACTAACTAGTGGGAAGTAACTGTGTTGGACTTGTGGTATTTCAGTCAATATATGTTAGGACAAACATGAGGGTGTTACTGCAGCAACTGTGTCAGCTTATCTACTCCAGTATTTCAGATATGCCCCTATTTACATGGCTTTCTCCCCCATCCCCACTTTGTCAGGCCTGGCCTAGGTTCACTGCACTAAGGAGTCCTGAGCCTACCCCAGGACTGAATGGATTGTTGCAGTATGTCCAGGTTTATTGCTCATATTTCTGGTCTGTTCCACAGTTGCATTACTTTCATATCCCTGGTAAATTACTGTGATGATCTGAAGATTTCTGACAGTAAATGATGAGATACATTTCAGTTTCGGAACTTGCATCCTTCAGAATATGTATACTGAAACAAACCCTGTCACTCTGGCAACATTCTACATTTATAAGAGCGATATTTAAAATATGTCCCTAATTTTGTCCCACCGTCTCCCCATTTGGACAGCCTTGGGCTAGATTGCTTGCAGTAAGGGGTTGGTATGTATGGTATATATATATATATATATATATATATATATATATATATATATATATATATATACACATATATATATATATATATATATACATATATATATATATATATATATATATATATATATATATATATTTATGTATAGTTTATTTTTATATGTGTATATTTTATATGTATATCTCTATTTATATTATGTATATATTTGTCTATATATATATATATATATATATATATATATATATATATATATGCATCTCCATACACACATACATGTGTATATGTATAAATATGAAACCTGACTGATTCTACAAAATATTTTCCCTGCTGTTGAATGAGCATATGTAGGAGAAAGATCAACAATCCCTGCAAATCAAATAGTGTAGCGGTACATTGCTCTGACTATTGTGTATAGGGCCTTTGGTTCAAGACCTGGCAGGGCTGATAATTTTGTTGCTCTTATACCCACACTTATTCTTTAAAAGAAAAGAAAAAGGATGATAGGAAAGTGGTGGAAAAGGGGCACTCAGAGGGAAAAACAATATGAAAGATAGCTACAGATGTGCAGGATGGGTGTATGGAAGGCCCATAGCTGTCAATTTCTTATACAGCAACAGCTGTGCATTTGTACAGAATTTGGAGGTGAATTTGGACACTCAAACCCCAGAAAGAGGGGCGAGGACAACAGAAATGTGCTGTTAAACCTGATAAGCATAGCTGAGCATTGCTAACCATTGCTCACAGTTCATTCTCATAATATACCGCACTAATGACTTCATTTAGGAAGTGTATATGATTTCCATTACATGACATGGCTGTATGCGCTTTCATTACAGTAGCAAGGGGTGTAACTATACTGTATGGGACACATGTATACATGGGTGTTTTCACATGTTATATGCACTCACACATCCATTCTACCTTGGGTGACAAGAATAACTTACCACATATTTTAATATGAAAATAGCACTTTTGACACTGCTTTCCCATGTAAATTTGGATTGCCTGTTGTATTACTCGAACCGTGTATGCCTGGATGCAAAACTGTGACTCTGATCACTACACTATCCTGGTTTGGGAATTTGAGCTGTATATTTTTATTTATCGCCTATTGGATATTAATATTACATTACTATATTAAATGGAGAATATTGAGGTTTTTGGGAATGTCATTGAGGACTGTTGTCATGACATAATGTCATACATTTCAGTTTCAGACTTGTATCCTTCTGAACATTAATGCTAATGCATAACCTGTTTTCTATCAACTTAATGTCTGTCCCCTGTGCAGATGGGATGACACTGGTGCTCAGGCTGTGGTCGACTACACTGAAGAATGAGTTTGAGAGCCCATATCTGTGTTTATGTTGGATGCAGCCAGGAGTGGTATCAGGCCTATGGAGACCTCTATGTGTTGCCTTTGAGAGGGCATTACAGACCTGCTTCCTGATCGTGAGGGGAGGGGGGCAGGTGCTGTAAATACAGATGTGTACCTATGGGGGGACAGGGGGGGTGATGTTTACACTTCACTTGTCTGAAGCCAGTTGCCTATATCCATGGCATGTGCATATGTGGTGTTATTGATCACCACTACAGAGCAGATATGTGTGTTGCCTTTGTAATTGCAGACACACATCTGAAAGGCCTAGTAATTGGCATTGGTGGATGTCTCCAGTTTGCAGTCAAAGACAGCCTTAGGGTACCTCATCCGATGACCTTATTTGCTTGTGCAGAACAAGGTGACATGGCTTCCAATGAGGCACCTGTTCCTACTTGGCCTGTCCTGCGATTATTTCTACCTATGATGGTAGTTGTGTATTTCTGCTGTCTACCACAGGCATTCTGCCTACCTTGAAGGGGTTGATGTTGTCCTGTCAGGTATTTCTGAGGCCATAAAGCTATGTAGGTGCCCACATAGTATTGTGGTGTGGGCCTGGACACTGCTGCTAGTTCCAATATATGGGATGCTCTTCATGTGGGCCTTGGCCATTTTCCTTGCCTGTGCAGGGGACATTGTGGAGATGTGGGGGTTAGAGCTTCACAGACAGTAGGTGAAAATACCTCACAGGACAGGACATGTAGAAACAGCCCAACAACATGGGGAACAAAGCTCCAGAACTGGGTACAGATTGTATGTCATTAGTGCTGTTATACACATGGAGGGTTCCTAGATTGACAGGGTTCATCTGGACATGCATTTACTGGGTGACTTGACATCTGACAGTGATATGCCTCTGACATACCCCTCAACTGGTATGTTGTCCACAGACAGGCCAGATGTTTGCCTGTTATGCTTGGTCTGTTCCTTGAACAACGTCTGTTTTTGTGAGGTTGGTAGGATAATGATAGGATTGTAGTCAGTAACTGCTGACATCCATTGGTGTTCCAGACATCATATCCTTCAGGGATGTTATGTCACAACACAGAACAAAATATCCGCAAGTGTGTAAGTGCAACAGCGCGAAAAATACAAAAGTGCAAAAATACAAAAAATGGCCAGCACAGTAAATGAGAGAATACATAGTTTAATGAAAAATCATACCGTTTTCGGCTAAACGCCTTCTTCAGTGTAATTACATTCACAATAATGAAACAACCTTTTTAAATGTTTATGCCACCAATCACATCATTCAACGCATGAATAATTAAAACCATGATATTTAAAGAACTATATTCATTTTAAATTCCTAAGCTGGACAGCATATTGGCCTTATAAGAACATATAAGTTAATCCAAACTAATAGATATGATACCATATTGTACATATATAAATTATATATCTGGCAAATTCCAACAAATATGACTTTTAAAAATATTTGTTAAAATGTTTGTGCCGCCAATCACTTCATAATATTTGCATTATGTAAACATATGTTAAACTCTTCAGAAAAAACATAAACTCATAAAGCATATTCATTAATACAAACAAATAAATCTAGTGCCATGTTGTGCATATATGAAATATGTCTCTGACAAAAAGCTTACTAAAAATGTTCATTTAAACCAGGTGAAAAGAGGCCACCAGGTTTGATAATCCATGTACATTCCTTTTTATTAAGAATATTGTGCCAACCCATTTTCATATTTCTATTCCCCATAATTTTGTGAATAATCGTAAATTTGAAACTCACTGTTGGATGTAGTACTAAATATTTATACAAAGCATTCAGATGTTTTTATTCCTGATGGCACTCATATGTTCAGAAATACACAATTTAAGTGGATGAGATGTTTGGCCAACATAGAAGGTTGAACAAGTACAAGTTGCAAGATATATAATCCGATCAAAACTGCAATTGGCCCAAATATTGATGTGAAAAATCTTAGATGTATTCCTACTGGCGAATTCCTTGGTTTTATTAATATACTTACAAAATTGCAATGGCCACAAGGAATGCAACCTAAAAGGGCCCTACCATCAAGAGTACCTTGTTTTGATGAAACTGTTCAGAAACACTGTTTATGTTGGTTCAGCATCTGCCCTAATGTGATACCTCTCCTGAAGGAAAAGTGACATTTGTCCCCTAACATATTTGAAAGATGTTTATCTGCCAAAATTTGTATTACAAGCATATGTAGTAAAAAATCTAATAACTTCATTATTACTGTTGTGCTGCTGGTAATGTAATAATTTACTCCGATCTTGACTTCATGCTAGTGTACTGACCTGAGTGACTTGATTCCGGTTGTACCCTCTATTACAAAATCTATCAATGAGATCAAGCCTCCGAGTTTCAAAATTTGTCATATTCGAACAAATGTGACGTATTCTAAGAAAGTGAGATTTAGGAATATTACATATAATATGTTTGGGGTGACAACTTGAAGCAAGCAGTAAGTTGTTGTAACTAAATTGCGTCCTATGTACATCACTGGAAAAGGTACCGTCGTCCAACCGGGTTATTTGAACATCAAGAATAGAAATGCTTTTAGTATGAAAATGGACTGTAAATTCTATGCCCCAGTTATTTTCATTAAGATATTCAACAAATTCACAAAGGTAAATAGAATCTGCTCTCCAAATGAGCCAACAATCGTCAAGATATCTTCTCCAAATGTCAGTCTCATTCAGAAATAAATCATGATCATGATCATAAATAATTTGTTTTTCCAAATAACCAATAAATAAATCGGCATAAATGGGGGCAAAAGATGCCCCCATTGCCGTACCCCTTAGTTGTAAATAGCATTTGTCATCAAAATAAAACCCAATAAAACTTGTGAGAAGAGACACCAAGGCGATTTCCAGAATACAATAAAAACCTTTTATTAAAATAAATAAATAAATAAATAAATAAAAGTGCACATGAGTGCTTTCAGGCAACAAGCCCTTCCTCAGATACCTTTAAACAGTTGAAACATACAATTTAAATACCATACCATCCAATCCAGTCCTAGTATTTTACCCTCTTCTTCCTTAGGAAAGGTTTTTAAGGAACAGCAGTGTTTAAACCTGGGCTCCTATCAGCCTATGCTAGCCTTTACATTCCTAACAACTGATTTGTACAAGTCTATTCCTCACGTGTTCCTGACATAGCTCAAATGTAGCTTGGGTTTACACGCTAAATTATATTGAATACATGTTGCCCACGAGGAATGCATCCAGGGACACAATAATCTCATATGCCTAACCCTACAAACTAAAGACCAGTACTACAAAGCAAAGACTTTCTATAGATGTACCTACTACTGTTTTTTTTTATCTCTGCAAGTTTTATAACTGTTGAGTCTCAAATGTACCTGTTTTGTATTGTGTCTAAGTGATTTTACAGTGTTGGTTTATTCTGATGTACTATTGCATATCTAACTACTGCCTGTTATACCTCTCTGCTTATCCCTGTTTCAACTAATGGCTTACTATCTCCTCTCTCACCCTACTTTCTTTAGTCTAAACGAACTAGTACATTCCTGTACTGAATAACCTGCATAATTCCTCCTGGAAGCTTTGGAAACTTGACTGATCCTGAATTCCACCTAAAGGATATAGTGAAACAACCCTTCTAAGACTAATAAAGTACGTTTATATCCAGCTACCTGTACCTTACACCACTATACAGCTTTAATGGTTCTGTCTTGCTAGGCCAGCTTCCCACCCAGAATAGCCAGCAGCCACCTTGCCTCTTTTTATTCCCTTCTTGCTCTCTGTAGCTAATCCTTTATTCAGCCTTCTCTCTCTGTGATACTTCCTTAATCTAACTCCTCTCTATCTGTTCTGTAGGTGAACACTTACCTGTACCATAGCGACCATCCACTAGGTGGCGCTCTATCCTTAGCCTTCTACATTCCAACTGCCCGACAACTTTATTACCTAACAGCCCCAACCTGCTACTATGATTTTACTTTCTCTGAACCATTCTATCGCCCTTACACCCATATCCCAGGGTACCTTTTCCACACTTGAACTCTTTACTTCCCTACTTTTCTTGCTCTAGCCTCATGCCATACTTCTACGGACTTACCTTTTGATATACTTGCTTATATTACCTGCTTTACACATTGTCTTCCTTGACAACTCTCACTCTTAGCTCTACCGCTCCGTTAGCCCTGGCTCACTCCGCTCCCCTCCCTGCCCCCAATTACCACCCGCCCCCAGGGGTCCTACCTTTATACTGCTAGTAGACACACCCCTAACTATCCCTCCCAATCAAACACATTACATCACTAACCAACCCAAATCTATCCTTTGAAAACCACACCCACTAATTATCTACACCTCCTCCCCCATCCTCTCTCTTCTACTACTGCCTACAATATACCTCATACTAAGTCCTACTTTTACCCATCCTCTATGGCTATACCAAGCACTTCACCACTCCTCAAACAGCTCATCAGCTTATCACTTTTATCTTTTCTTATAATTACTTACATCCTAACCTCATATGAATACCCATTGAACTCTTCATATTCATCCCACTCAAAGTACACCAGTACATATATATCACCTCTCTCCTTTTCTTTTCAACCTTAACACAAAACCCAACTATCTATATGCCAAATACCATAGAATAACTCACCTCAAGTTAAATATACCTAAACCTAGGAAAATATCAGACATCTACTACTTACTCCATCACTCTAAATACCTCAATTTCCTTAACCTTTTGTTAGATGGAGATATCCATCCTAATCCAGGCCCACAACCTAATAAAACAAAAACACCCATACTACTAGACAAAACTATGTCTCTCTCTCTCCAAACCCAACAACTCTCTCCATTGCCCATCTTAATATACGAAGTATTTGTAACAAAATTAGTCAAATCCATGCCCTCCTTGAAACCCATCAATTTGATATGTTGTGCTTAACTGAAACATGGCTAAAGCCATCAATCAAAGACAACGAAATTAGCCCACCCGGATATAATATCATTAGACATGATCGTACTACCAAAAAAGGAGGAGGCGTAGCTATTCTCTACAAAACACAACTCCAACTTAGTACGTTAGATCTGACTCTAAACCTTGATAACAATGCTGAAATAATTAGCTCCAAACTCCAAGTTAATAATACTAAGGCCATAAATATCATATGTGCATATCTCCCTCCTGGAAACAATATTAACACACTTGAACATATCCTCAACTCACTCTCTACCAACCTCCCTCAAGAAACAATAGTCTTAGGAGATTTTAACATCAATTGGTTCTCCTGTAACAGTCCTAACCCCACCTCCCATATAAACCTATATGGATTTAAACAACTCATTAGTAGTCCTACAAGAACCAATAAAACTAACAATAAAGAAACCATTCTAGACTGGATTCTCACTAATACTCCACAACAAACCTATCAATTAGGCATCCTTCCAGATGACCTAAGTGACCACTCACAAACTTACATCATTAGACACAAATCAAACCTAGCCTTACCCACCACCTACAAAACACTAAGATCTAAAAAACGATTCAATTCTGATCAGTTTCTCACTGAACTAAAACAATGTAATTGGTCCCAACTAAAACTTCTTCCACTAAATGATGCTGTCGAATACTTTAATTCTATATTCCTCTCCATACTAGACAACCATGCCCCAAGCCGCACTATTAGAACCAAAGCTAAAACAGCTCCCTGGCTATCCAACAATACTAAGCAGAAAATTATTCTTAGAAACAAAGCATGGGATAAATGGCGCTCCACTAAGAATCTAACTGACAACCACAAATTCAGAGAGCTTAGAAATAGTACAAAAAAAGCCATCCTGGCAGACAAAAGAACTATTACTTTCAACTACAACAAACCACCAAAAGAACCCAAGAAATTCTGGGCTAGTATTAATAATCTTCTATCCCCAGGTCAGTCACGTACTCCAAATCCCCAGGACTCTAATCCAGACAATCCCAAACAAATTGCTAATGACTTCAATTCTTTCTTCACCAATACCATCCAAACTCTAGCAAATCACTTACCTCCGGACATCTCTAAATTACCCTCTCCTGCTCCACATAATTTTCTTCCCCTTTCACTGCAACCTGTACCTACCTCATTTATCCTATCCCTACTCCAGAAACTTAGACCCACCACACCCTCTGCAGACAAACTTCCTGCAGAATTTCTGCAGATAGCAGCTAAAGCTATTGCTTACCCCATCTCAATCCTGATTAATAGATCTATAAAGGAAGGAATCTTCCCTTCCATCTGGAAAATATCTCACATCATCCCACTACACAAAGGGGGCAATTCTAATGACTTCTCTAATTTTCGTCCCATAGCATTGCTATCACCTATAGCCAAAATTATGGAAAAGTGCATCAATAAACAACTCCTTAACCACCTTCTCCATAACAACCTACTTGCTAACAGTCAACATGGTTTCAGACCTTCTCACAGTACCACTACTGCATTACTCTCCTTTACCAACACAATCAATCATAACCGTAACAACACTAACCCATCATCTTCCATCTTCATTGATCTTTCAAAAGCTTTCAACATGGTAAATCACAAGCTCCTTCTGCACATACTACAATCTCTCTCAATTCATCCATCTTCCTTATCCTGGTTTACATCTTACCTAGAACATCGTCAGCAGGCAGTACTTTGGAAAGATTCACTATCGACTCTCCTTCCTATCTCCTTAGGAGTACCCCAAGGGTCTATACTTGGCCCACTCCTATTTTCTATATTTATTAATGACCTACAGTCAGCTATTCCAAACACTACTTGCATACAATATGCAGACGATTCCACGATAATCTGCACTGCTTCCTCTCAGACTGAACTCCAGTCACTTACCCAAAAAGCTTTCTCCACTGTTGAACACTGGTTCTCTGACCGTTGCCTTCTCCTTAACCCAAAGAAAACAAAGTTGCTATTGTTCTCTCCTACACACAAATCAAGCTCTCTTAACTTCTCTATTACTTCCTCTGATAACACCCTGATTTCTCCTGATGCTACTACAAAACTACTAGGAGTAACTATAGACAACAATCTCAATTTTGATTCTCATATAAACAACACAATAAAACAATAAACAAAAGATTGGTTCCCTCTATAGAATCAAATCATTCCTTACACCTGAAGCTCGGACCACCTTAGCCAGTTCTCACCTTATCTCTACCCTTCTATATGCTTCCACTATTTATACCAATCTCTCGAAATATAACCTCAAGAAACTTAGCACATCCTACCATAATATTGCCCGATTTGCCACAGGACCTCTCTTCAGAACCCATCACTGTCATAACCTAAAACAACTAGGCTGGCTGGAACTTCCTAACAGGCTGACTTATCAACAGCTCTTAACTGCTTACAAAATTCTTTATCAGCCTGCTAAAACACCTGTTCTCTCCAACCTCATTACACCATATAATAACTTGAAACAGCTACGCTCTGCAAACAAACTACTGGTTAATACTACCATACCCAATAACTCTGCTGGCAATAGCCTTTTTTCTAACTCTGTTGGACATATATGGAACAAACTACCATCTGATATCTCATCTTTGTCTAGTCCTCTACTCTTTAAAAAACAACTAAAGACACATCTTAACAAGCACTGGCTTTGCTCCTGTAACAGCCCAGACTAACCTGTCTTTTTTCTAATTTTTCCATATTAGAAACTTATATCTTAGAATATGTATAACAAATATATGTTATAACTTTGTTTTAACTTGCCTCTCTCCAAAGATTTTATGTCCTGTCTTAATGTTTTAAGAATTTTAAACTTGTTTAGACCATTACTGTGTATTATTTGTAAATTTCGTTGGAGCTTTTCTCCCCGGGCCTCCACTGAAAATGGACATATATCCAGCTGGACTAGCTCGGTCAACAAATGTAAAATAAAAATTAAATAAATAAAATAAATTATCCACCTCACTTCATTGCATTCAGTTACATTGACAACATCCCCACCTCTAACAGTTTTACTAATCAATTGTATTACCATTAATTTAAAAAAATGACCTTCTTTTTCACTTATATGTTGTGCTAAGGCATTACGCAGATTCTGATGTCTAATTTCATAGATATGTCCAAAAATCCTGTTCTTAAACATACAGTTGGTTTTACCAATGTAGTAGGAGTCGCACATTTGACACATAGCTATGTACACAAGATTCATACTTCTACAATCTGCATACCCCTTCAAGTAATATCATTGTCCTGTTGTGGGATGTATAAATAAATTATCTTAATAGATGTAATCACATGCTTTGCAGTGACAACAAGGAAAAATACCTTGACATTCTATCCTGACCATCTTGTCAGGACCCAGTTTAGGTTCATGATATAGCATGTCCTTTAAATTCTCATTCCTTCTAAAAGTGAATTTAGGTCGTTCCCCAACCATCTCTGCTATTCTGCGATCCATACGCAGAACCCCCCAGTTCTTCTTAATAATGTCACAAACACCCCCTATATCATTACCATATGTAAGCATGAACTGCCTGCAATGGACATCCTTCTTTCTATTCATACCTCCATCACTACCTTGGATCACGTCAGTCGCCCTGCTAGACAGGGGTCCAGGGAAGTAAACAGTGTGGGAAAAAATAGCCAGGGAATTGTTTTGGCTAGGCTTGTATAGGCCCTAGGGCTGATAGCCTAGTGCCAACCTATGAACCTATGAACCTACCTTTCCTATTATACCATGGTTTGGCCCCTTGCCTCCATTCAGACCTTACAGCATCCTGTTGTCTGCTATAACCCCTGCTCAAAAAATTATTAGACAAATCATCTAATTCTTGTTCAAACCGCTTCATTTCAGTGCACAAGCGGGAAACCCTATTCGCCTGACTCTTTACAGTGTTCTTAAAAGTGTGTCTAGGATGCATGCTGTCAAATGACAGCAGACTATTCCTCCAGCAGTCCTTCCTATAAAGCATAGTTTCTATGCGCCCATCTGAACATTTACGTAGAATAAGGGGTTTGACACAGGATAAGGAGGCTCACACTACAACGGAGGCATTTCAATGGCCATTGGAAGCCAAACCAAAATCAATGTCTGCCTTTCAGAGTAAGACTTTCCATATGTTGCCAGTACTGGTAAAGAAAAAGAACCTGAGGAAGAGGAGCTTTTCGTCCCAACAGGAATTGAAGAGACGGAGGGTCTCACAGTGACTGAGGGTATTAATGACTATCTTGACAACATTGTGTATAACCTTTCAGGGTTGAATTATCTGATGTACAACTAAAAGTGTTGAACAAAGGTTTAACCTTTGTTCCTGACACTGTATGTGATTATAGCCAAGTAATGGTCGATATTATGTGTTTTTCTAGAAACATAACATTGCAAGATATGTTTAAGGGTAAAGCACAGTCTGGTTTGATTGAATTGAAGAAGCCTAATGATTATTTACCAAACATGCATCCTACTGTTTCAGTTTTTGTGAATTTATGTCAAAGTGACATTGAGTGCTATATTCATGATAAAAATAGGCAAAGGTTTCACAATCTATCTCTAGTACAGCATAAGGCTTTGCAGCAATTATGTCAAGATGAAAGGGTAGTGGTGAAGCCCGCAGATAAAGGGGGTGTGATTGTAATACTTAGTAGACAGGACTATTGCAACAAACTTTCGTCCTTACTACAGGACAATACTACTACCTTCATAGCGATTTCACCTGTTATGGTAAAAATGATAGGTGATAAGGTCCAGACTGTCCTTTTTAGTTTGAGAAAATGTGGGCTAATAATGGATTCTTTGTATGATTTTTTGCACACAGAGCATCCTAAGACCCTAGAGTTCAAGGGGCTGCCTAAATTACATAAAGATGGGTCCAACCCTCCCCAAAGACCTATTGTCTTGGGGAGAGGTTGGGCCACTGAACATATTTCGATATGGGTGGAGTGTGCTTTCAGACCTGTTGTTCAACTTTATTCTAGGATTTTGAAGGCTACACCTCATTTTTTGACTTTGTTATCTACATATATGGACACAGTTGTTTGGCAAGATTTTTTATTTGTGACACTGGATGTGAAGAACCTGTTTACTGTTATTCATAATGAATATGGGCTACAGGCCATTGAACATATATTGAAAGAAAAGGTTCAAATGAATGATGTTGACAATGAAAGCATATGCAAATTATTGAGCTTGGTATTGGAAAATAACATCTTCCTATGCCAAGGTAATTACTATAGACAGGCACAGAGTGTTGCTATGGGCACACCCTGTGCCAATTCGTATGCTAACCTTGTGTTAGCCTTTTGGGAGGAAAGGGTTCTATTCCAACAGAATCATGCATGGAAGGAGTTGGTGGGACATTATGTCTGTTTTGTAGATGATGTGTTCTTTTTATGAGGAGGCACACAGGAGGAACTGAGGCTTTTTGTGGATTATATTTGGAGAGTAGCACAGAGTTTTTTAGATTCTCTCTGAGCTACTCATCACATGAGATAGAATTTTGGGATGTACGTCTACGTAAATGTTCAGATGGGCACATAGAAACTATGCTTTATAGGAAGGACTGCTGGAGGAATAGTCTGCTGTCATTTGACAGCATGCATCCTAGACACACTTTTAAGAACATTGTAAAGAGTCAGGCGAATAGGGTTTCCTGCTTGTGCACTGAAATGGAGTGGTTTGAACAAGAATTAGATGATTTGTCTAATAATTTTTTGAACAGGGGATATAGCAGACAACAGGTGGTCACATCAGTGGATGTTGTAAGGTCTGAGCGGAGGCAAGGGGCCAAACCATGGTATAATAGGAAAGGTAGTGATGGAGATATGAATAGAAAGAGAGATGTTCATTGCAGACAAGGACAGTTCATGCTTACATATGGTAATGATATAGGGGGGTGTTTGTGACATTATTAAGAAGAACTGGGGGGTTCTGCGTATGAATCACAGAATAGCAGAGATGGTTGGGGAACGACCTAAGTTCACTTTTAGAAGGAATAAGAATTTAAAGGACATGCTATGTCATGAACCTAAACTAGGTCCTGACAAGATGGTCAGGATAGAACGTCAAGGTACTTTTCCTTGTTGTCACTGCAAAGCATGTGATTACATCTATAAAGATAATTTATTTATACATCCCACAACAAGACAACGATATTACTCAAAGGGGTATGCAGATCGTAGAAGTATGAATCTTGTGTACATAGCTATGTGTCAAATGTGCGACTCCTACTACATTGGTAAAACCAACTGTATGTTTAAGAACAGGATTTTTGGACATTTCTATGAAATTAGACATCAGAATCTGCGTAATGCCTTAGCACAACATATAAGTGAAAAAGAAGGTCATTTTTTTTTAAATTCATGGTAATACAATTGATTAGTAAAACTGTTAGAGGTGGGGATGTTGTCAATGAAATTGAATGCGGTAAAGCGAGGTGGATAATAAAGTTAGGGGCTGATAGAAGCCCAGGTTTAAACACTTCTGTTCCTTTAAAACTCTTCCTAAGGAAGAGGAGGGTAAAATACTAGGATTGTTTTGGATGGTATGGTATTTAAATTGTATGTTTCAACTGTTTAAAGGTATCCGAGGAAGGGCTTGTTGCTTGAAAGCGCTCATGTGCACTTTTATTTATTTATTTTAATAAAAGGTTTTTATTGTATTCTGGAAATCGCCTTGGTGTCTCTTCTCACAAGTTTTATTGGGATATATTTGGTGTTTGTGAAGAGACTTTGGTGCAGGGAATGCATTTTTGTTTAGTTTGAATTTTATCAAAATAAAACACATGCTTGGTTAACACATGGTCAGCTAAGCAAACCAGAAAGGTGTTGAATCCAGGGCTGTGCAAAGGAATTTTATACAACCAATATTGTAACACAGTTAAACCTGCCTAGTGGGGATACTTGTATATAATGATTTAACATCAAGAGTGCACACTAACCAACCTGATTCCAGATGAGAATCAGAAATTATGTTCAAAAATTGAGTAGTGTCTTGAATCCTAGCTCTAACACCTGAAAGTAAAGGCTTCAAGTATATAGCAAGAAAAGCAGATAGTGGTTCAGTCAGGGAACCATGACCAGATACTATTGGTCTGCCCAGTGGTGTTTGTGGATTTTTATGTATTTTGAGAAGTAAATATAAACACTGCAGTAAAGGATACGAAACCATTAGATGACTAAGAGTCTGTTTATTAATAATACCTTCACTTAATGCTAAATTTAAGAACTGATCTATTTCTTGTTTAAACGTGAAGGTGGAATCCACAACCATATGGGTATAAAACCTGCCATCAGAAAGTTGGCTATTTGCTTCAGCCAAATACATAGACCGATCCAGGACCACTACTGAACTACCCTTATCCTCAGGAATAATAACTATATTTTTATTTTGACAAAGATTTTGAAGTGCATGTTTTTCTGCTAATGTGAAATTGTGCCAACCCTGTGTAATATATAAATCAGAAGAAAAGTGTAAATCCTTAAGAATACTTTTTTGAAAAATCTCCACGTTTGTTAACAGGGGGCATAAATGTGGACTTGTGAAACTTAAAAATCGCAGTTGCATCATTATCTGCTGTTGATTGACTAGATTTATCAAAAAAATTCAAATTAAGACTTAAACAGAAGGACATAACATCTTGAACAAAATCTTGTTCAGCCACCACAAAATCATGTACAAAATTCAGACCCTTATTAAGTAATTTCTTCTCAACTTCAGATAATCTTATGGAAGAAATGTTATGTACATTACCATCCTCCGCTACCATAGAACCAGGAGATGAAGTAGTGTCTCTAGTGAGCCTGCTTGATCGATGTTTCCTACCACCCTTCATTCTGACCCTAAAGGGTTAGACGTATGAGTGCTGTTATTATTATTAGCTACAAATGTCACATTACATCTCTTATTTTTGGTGACCCTTCTCTATGGTCAGATTCAATGTCAGTAAAGGATGATGAATCATCTCAAGATGTATCACTAGTGGACACATTACTTAGTTTCTTGAAAATGGATTTTGGTTATTTCCTTTTAGTCCTCACATTTGAATTGTCTTGTTTCGGAATTGGTACTCTATTGTGTTGCTCAAATGGCTTACCTAAGTTGTAATCTCGTAAATCTATATTTCTGGATTATGTGTGATATGTCCCACTTTCCAGTCCCCTGTCCCACAAGTATGTCATGCATTGTCCAGATGTCCTGCACTAAGACATGCAGAGGTATGGTATATCATTAATTACCAAGTGCACTCCAGTTATCATCCCAGTGACCTGCCAGACTCCTGGCCATGGAATGCAGCGGTGGCCAGGATTATGGTTCCACACCCTGGTAATTCTGTGGAAATCTGTACATTTGACAGTTATGTATGTCTGGCCTTTGTGAACAGACTTCCAAGATTGTGTAGCAATGTGTGTAGATGTTTGTTGGGCTGGGTAGGGAAAGTAGCAGATGTGAGTGCCATACATTCTTTACCTATCTGACTCTGCATACTGCTACAGCTGCTGGTGGTCTGTCAGGTCTGTATGCTTGTAGGGGCTGACAATGAAATGTCCTGCAACACCTCAGGATTCCCAGTACACTGTAAATTGAGCCAGTATATGTTGGCATAGTATGTGACTGGCAAACATGATATGTTTTTTCAGACAGTCATTCTACTCTAGAGTTCATTTTGGGTATTGGTATGTTGTTGTGACTGTGGTGCACATGTCTTTGGGTGGATATGTTTGCACCACTCTATGCTTTTCACTATAGTTCCATCCCTGTAGTGCATGTTATATTTGAATATACATGGGTAATTGCCTGGAGGTGATGTGGGGGAGTGTTATATTGGTCTTACTACACTTCATAAGGTGCTGGGTGACACATTTGGCAGCTATTAGGGGATTTCCATTCTATTACATCACTGCGGTCATACCTCGATAGTTCCAGAGGCCTAGACACTGTCCAGATGGGTGGCTCATATGTTTTGTCTGTTTCCCAGACAGTAGTTGTCCTTGGCTAATCAGTAGGATACTCTGGGGAATGCAGTCAGTAAATGCTAACATCCATTTGTATTACTGACTTCATATCCCTCAGAAAATATATGTTACAACAAAGCCAGTAACACCAGCACCTGTCTACATTTATAACAGCAATATGTCCGATATACCCCTGAATTTGGGCCATTGTCCCCCAATTATGTCAGGCTTTGTCCAGATGTCATGCACCAAGAGGTTCAGAGGTATGTAGTATTATTTATTGCATCCATTCCTGCTACCATCCCAGTGATGTCATAGACCCCTCCAGACATGTAGCAAGGAAGCGGCCATAGATGTGAGTCCTGTGCTTATACATTCTGTGGGAAACTGTACATTTGAGAGGTCTGTGTATGTCTTCCCACTGTTAAAAGACTGTCAGGATTGTGTAGCAGTGTAGTGTGTACATGTTATTTGCACTGTGTAGGGAAGCGGCACATGTGAGTATCATGGGCCCTTTCTATCTGACTGTGCATGCTGTTTCGATTTCTGATTCCCTACCCCCTGTATATGTTTGTACATGCAGACCATGACATGTCCCATAACACCTCAAGATTCCCACTACACTGTGACTTGGGGCAGTATATGTAGGGGTAATATGTGAGTGGCAAACAAGATTTTGTTGCTCACACAGTCATTATACTGTAGTGTTCAGTTTGCTTACTGGTATGTCGCTGTGACTGTGGTGCAATTGTTTGGGGGTATGCACTTTCATACCAGGGTCCTTTTTCCCACTAGTGTTAAATCTCTGTAGTGCCTGTTACATTTGCTAATGCATGTGTACTGCCCCAGAGCTGGACTTAGGTAGTGTTATGTCAGTCTGATTGTGGTTTGGACATTGCTCGGTAGCTCAGTGTAGTTTCCCTAATGTTGTGTTATGTCCACATGTTTGTAGAATGTCCAATTGTCTGTCCGATATCTTTGGTCTGGTCCCCATAACTGTTGTGTATTCCTGACACATCAGTGGGATGATTTGGGGATTGAGGTCACTAACTAATTAGAAGCAACTGAGTCCTGGAATTGTGATATTTCAGACAATATATGTTAGGACATACAATGTTACTACATCAACTTTCTCAGCTTATCTACTCACATATTTTGGATATGTCCCTATTTTCAGGCCTTTGCCCCACCCCCCCACCCCCATTTGTCAGGCTTGGTCCGTATTTATTGCAGTAAGGGGTTCTGAGCCTACCTCTCCATTGCCAGAATTTTTTGGCCCATACTTTTGTTCAGTTCCACAATTTGTATTTGTCTGGTAAATCACAGTGATGATCCAAGGATTTATGTCAGTAAATAATTACATAACATTTCAGTTTCCATCCTCATATCCTTCAGTAACTGTGCGCTGAAATGCACCCTGTTGTAGCAAATATCTTTATTTGTAACAGCAATATTTGAAATATAGGTTCACAGGTTCATAGGTGGGTACTAGGCTATTGGCCCTGGGGCCTATACAAGCCCAGCCAAAAAGGTACCCTGGCTTTTGCCACCTAAGAAAATTATTTTCCTGTGCAACTGTCGAGCAGAGCCACAGAGATTATCCCTGGGATGAATTTCCTATTTCCCATCCAATCATCAAGATTTTTCTTGAAGAGTGCTAATGAGGAGCTTTGTTTGATATAGACAGGTAGTTTATTCCAGAGTATGGGAAGTCTCTGGGACAGGAATCTATCCCTCCGGCATGTTCTGTTTATTGTGGTGACAAGGTTTAGGTCCCTACAGCGTGTAGCTCAGAGGGATTGGGATTTCTTTAAGTGGAGCATGTCCAACAACTCTGGGTTTGACATAGCTTTGTATGTTAGGCAGAGATCACCTGTGAGTAGGCGATATGCGATGGAGTAAAGCTGGAGTTTTTTGAGATGGTCTGCATAGGGCATCTGTTTGAGGCCAGTAATCCTCTTTGTGAGGTATTTCTGTGGCCTTTTCAGTTGTTGTAGATGTCTTCTGAGGTACATACCAAAAGGGGCATTGTACTCTATAATGGGTTTAATGAGTGATGAGTAGAGGGGGACAATGACCTCTTTTCTTTCTGGATGAGAAACCTTTTGTGATGAGGTGTGCCACGTAGAAGGATTTCCTTACTACTGTGGCGATGTGATTATCAAAGGAGATTCTACTGTCCACCTGTGTCCCAAGGTCTCTTATCACACTTTCGGTGTTAAGTATACTACCGCCTATGTTGTAGTTCATGGGTACAGAGTTTTTACCAAAGGGGATGACAATGCACTTTTTGGCAATGAGCTTGAGGCCATGGCTTTGACACCAGGCATCTGTCTCAGTGAGGCCCTTTTGTAGTATGTCCACATCATTAGGAGTTTCAATTATGGCTCCTAGTTTGCAGTCATCTGCGAACTTCGTTAGCCAAAGACCTTCTGTGTTAGCCTGTACTTCAGAGAAGTAGATACCAAACAGGAGAGGACCCAGGACTGAACCCTGTGGTACTCCACTTGTCACTGGTCTGAAGTTGGATTTGGAGTCTGCTACTTTCACAGTGTGGGTTCTGTCAGTGAGCCAGTTGGCAACCCATCTTGTGACATAGGGATTTATACCTAGTTTAGTGAGTTTATCTATAATTCCAGAGTGGGGGATGGTGTTGAAAGCCTTGGCAAGATCTAGATAGGCTGTGTGAACCACCTTACCCTTGTCTATGGCTTTGGTGACTGCTTCAAAGAAGTCTATCAGGTTTAGGAGACATGATCTGCCTTTTACAAACCCGAACTGGGTGAGGTCCAGAGTTTGGAGATTACCAATGTTTTTGTTTATAAGTTCCATGATGATAAGTTCCATGGCCTTGCAGACCATGCTTGTCAGGCTAATGAGGCGGTAGTTCCCGGGGTCCGTGGTGGCTCCCCCCTTGTGGAGTGGGATAACCGTTGCTGTGCACCATTCAGCAGGCACAAAGCCTGAGGTGAGGCTATGATTGAACATGGCACTTAGGTGGGGTGCCAGTTCATTCTGTAGTTCGTGTAGAACGCAGCCTGGGATGTTGTCTGGTTCCATGGATGGTGGGGTGCCAGTTCATTCTGTAGTTCGTATAGAACGCAGCCTGGGATGTTGTCTGGTCCCATGCATGCTGTGTTCTTGGCTTTGGAGAGTGTGGTTTTTACCTGTGCAGCCGTGATTACAGGAACTTTTCATTCTTCCGGTATAGAGATAGGCTCTTTAGGGGGTGAGATATATATGTCTCTATATGTGGCCCATCCCCCCCTTACAACCTTTGTACAGGTTTCTTGCACTTACAGGTTGAGAGGGATGGTTCTGAGGTATAACTGCACTGCATGTTTTATATATATATATATATATATATATATATATATATATATATATATATATATATATAATTTCTTTTTTCGTTCCTGTTTATTTATATATGTATATCTATATTATGACTATACTTTTATATATATATATATATATATATATATATATATATATATATATATGTTTCATCAGACATATATATATATATATATATATATATATATATATATATATGTGTGTGTGTGTGTGTGTGTGTGTGTGTGTGTGCGTGTGTATGTGTGTCTAAATACAACATATGAATGATTCTACAAAGCTTTTGCCCTAATGTTATATGCCTCTATTGCATGATATGTGTGAAAAAGCAGTATTAATTCCTATAGCTCAGATGGTGTAGTGTTACATTCCTCTGACTAGAATGTTCAGGGTCATGGGTTTGACACTTCACTGCTGTGTTTTTTTTTCATTAATGTTAAATGAACAGAATGTATGATATGTTTGTTAATGCAGTTGAGTTTTTTTGCAGATCAGATGGTGTAGTGGTATTTTGCTGTGACTGTAGAGGACAGCATCCTGGGTTTGAGATGTGGCAGGGCTGACTATTTTGTTGCTAGGCAGAACAAGGTCTGATGGATTGTGTGACTGCACTGTATGGGGCACTTGTGTTTATATGGGGGTTTCACATCTTTTCTACATTGACATCTCACTTTTGGAACTGCTACACTACTCTAGTTGACAAAAAGAAGTTGCTACATAATTTAAGTTTACTAAAATAACTTTAACATAGTAAAATAAGTTGTCTGCCTTGGTACTCGAACCATGAGCACCGGCAGGCAAAGCTACAACTCTAACCAGTACACCATCTTAGCTTTGAAATTTCACCTGTATATTTGCATTTGACTCCTATGGGATGTTTAAGCTATGCTAAGCAGATAGCCATAACGTGCACACCCACTTAGTTAAACTTAACATTCCTTAGGCTATTAAAAAAAGTATATATTATTATTATATTATTATGGCTGTGTATTGTGGTGTTCTGACAACTAACTGGGACTGCAATTGTGAAATAGTGACATTCATTTGGCTTTTAGGCTTCTATCCTTCAGGGACTCCTGATATCTATCAACTTTCCAAGCATGTGAAGGCAATTTTTCCAGGTGTGTCCCTAATGTAGTATTTATTCCCCCAATCATTTGTGCCTCTGTTAACATGCACTGCTGTAAGGGAATATTGGCATACATTTGCTTTCTGACTTCTATCCTTACATAATTCATGCTAATGCATGACCTGTTCTCTATCAACTTTCTATGTTTGTGGGGCTATATTTGTGCTTTTTCACTTTTGGGGGATTAATCCCTTGTTAGGTGTGCATTTCCACACATTTCATGCTTTAGCAGGTTGCAAAAGTGTCATACGGCACTTTAGCAATGCAGGGGGTGTGTCACAGTACCTGTCACACACACCCTGCATTGCTTTCTTGTTGTCGATTTTTATTTCAGTGTCCGGGAACACTGAAATGAACATTTTTTCATTTCAGTGTCCGCAAACACTGAAATACTGGCATAATATTAGAGCGAAGTTCTAATATTATGTCGTCAGCTTAGAAAGTGCCAAACAGCACTTTCTGAGTGCAGGGGGCATGTTTAGTGTCTGTGCACTACTTGGACATGCCCCTTGCACTCGTTCATGGTTTGTGTCCATATAGGAAGTACAGCAGTGCACCTTCATGAATATTCAAGGTGCACTGCTGTTTTAAACAGACACGAAGCACTCCATACAAGAATAGTCTTTTTCTTGCATGGAGTTTGTTGAATCTGGGGGCCTGAATATATTTTACACAAACTGTCTCAAGATATCAATTACTACAGTAGTGGAGTAATTTTTTCTTGGCAATGCAAAGGAACAAGGGGGCATTTCAGGCAGATGAGTTACAGAAGGGAAAGATCTCGTTCAGTCCATCCTTGCGTGAGACCTCAGTATCATCTGGTGAGATGACGACCAATGGGCAGAAAAGCGTTTCTCTGAAGACGTCAGCAGAGTGTTTGAAGGAGCAGCATCCACAGATGATGGCAGGATCTTGGAAGACCAGAAGTGGGTGAAAGGAAGAGGAAAGAGGTTCCAGGGAAAGGGAAGAAGGAATTAATTAGCAGGGCAGGTTAAGGTATGTTCTGCTCGGCTAGTTAATGATACTTTCCCTGAGAACCGAGAAGTGAATTTGGTGTCACAGTGGGTGAATGACATTGATTTTAACCCTCCCTTGGTTTGTTTTTCATCTGAATGTCGTACTTTTACTGGCTTGTTTGTTCTAAGGGACATGATAGGGAATGAAGCAAGCAACATAAATAAGAGCTTTGACATTGTAAATCTTTCCGATTTGGTGTTGTCTGAAGTAGCGACAAGTGTTTTGCTTAAGGATACGTAATATGTACCAACGTTTCTTCCTTCATTAATTGAATTTATTAATGAAATTAAAGTGTTTTGTAGAAAATTAAATTTGAGACTGTTTTTTGGCGCTAAAGAACAACACCGTTTACAGGGCAGAGAAGCAGATACCCTGCATGATTTAAATAATGACATTGCGGAAGACTCTTTGCCAGACATTTCTCTACATGACAATCCATTTGTTTTTTGGGACTCTGATAATGATTGTGTGGAAGACATGTTTGAAATGATTAGTGTAACTGATGTTTGTTTTTCAAGTGGGTATGGAAAATTAAAAATACCCAAGGTGCCCTATATTAGTTCATTTGTACCCCCAAAAAATACAAATGCAATCAATGTTTTTGAGTGTGCACTTTGTAAACAGATAGAATTTGCATATCACAAGTATATATATATCAAGCTGTAAGTCATGGTATTTTAGTAAAGAGCAGTGGTTTGCTCTTAAACAATTATGTACTATCACCGACCAATATGCATTCACGCAGGCAGATAAGGGTGGGAATTGGTGATTTTGAATAAAAGAGAGTACAACAACATGGCCTTGGAATTGTTAGATGACAAGGTTTATAAAAAGTTGTCAAGTAATCCAATAAAATAATTTAATGGGAGATTGTTAGAGTTATTAGAAAGAGGAGAAAGACTGGGATAGTTTAGTCATGGGGATGTTAAAAAGTTATATTTGAAACACCCAAAGAATGCCAGGTTTTTTGTTATTCCAAAAATCAATGACTAAACCCCCTGGTAGACCGGGGTAGGTTCTTTTTTACAGAACATAGGCATCTTTTTGGATTCCCAGTTAAAGGAATATCTCCCTAGAGTGCAATCACATATTAAAAATACATCTCATGTGTTAGAAAACATAAAGAAGATTCAGCCTTTATCTTGCCTGTGTGGATGTCAAGTCCCTGTACATCAACATAAATATCGAGATGGGCTTGGAAGCAGTGGTTAGAATGTTGGGCGAAGGACCAAATACCACTTATATTTGTCAGTTATTAGAATTTGCTTTAATGCATAATTATTTTGTCTTTGAAGGTGATTATTATTTGCAATTGTAAGGAACTGCAATGGGGGCGGCCTTTGCCCCATCTTATGCAGTTTTGTTTATGGCACATTTTGAAAACATGTTTGTGTATATTACAGATTTTTTCAAAGACCATGTCATTATGTTTAAAAGGTTCATTGATGATTTGATTTTTGTGTACAGGGGGGAGATTGATGAATTTAATCAATTCATGAAAATACTTGGTCTGAATACTTGTGACTTAGAGTTTACTTTATAGAACCAGTAGGAACAGAATGCAATTCTTGGATGTTGAATTTTATGTAGATGAAAGGGGTGTTTTGCAGTGCAAACCATTTCATAAGGATACGGCTGTGGATAGCTTTTTGGAAGCTGGTAGTGCTCATCCTGGTCATTTGATAAAATCCCTTCCCTATAGTGAGTTTAGAAGAATTATGACCAATACTTCTGATAAAAAGATGTTGGAGAGGGAATTTGATCTGGTTAAGAAAAGATTATTAACGCGTGGATATAGTATGGAACATATAGGTGAGGCCCTAAATAAACTGAAAAGGAACACAAGTTATAAAAGGAAAAGTAGTGATCCTATTCAACATGAGAAGCTTGTAAGGAAAAATGAAATGGAGAAGGATGGTGCTGAACCCCTTTTCTTTGTGAGCAAATTCTCTCCCCTTTCTGTAGTATTTAGGGGGTTAGTAAATTACCTTTGGCCTGTGGTTTGTAGGGATGAAGTAGTAGAGAAATTATTTCCTGAGAGAGTTACCTTTTCATTTGGTTGGTTTAATAATTTAAAAGCGCTATTAAGATCAAGAAATAAGGTTGATTTAGTTAAAAGAAAGGGAGTATTTCCATGTGGGGTTTACAAAGTGTGTAATAAATTAAAGAATGTTGATGGATGGACAATAAATGGGAAGAAATATTTGGTTAAAAATGAGTTTAGTTGTAATTTGTGTGGTGTAGTCTACATCATTGGATGTGGATGTACACCTTGTAAATGGTATGTGGGACAGACAAAAAGAAAGGTAAAATTGAGGATATTGGAGCACTTGGGTGATGTAAGAAATAGGAGACTGGATAGCCCAGTGGCTCAACACTTTTGCGACACACATGGGGTTAGCATAGATAGTTATTTCTTTAGTGTATTAGCAAAACCCTCTGATGAATATACTATAGGGGGTGAATTTAAACGGAAGTTGATCAAGTTAGAAACTAAATTAATAGTATATTTGGGCACTCTATACACTAGGGGTCTCAATTTGAATATTGATTGGGGGACTATTTCAGTGGTAGTGGTTGAATGTGTTGGGGTCTGAAGAGTATTTTATGAGTAATGGTTAGTTGCAGGTAGGAGAAGTAGTTAGGCAGGTCTAGCCAGTTTAGTGAATGAACAACACTGCAATGATGGATGGAGTATTTGGAGTTAGTTGCAAATTTGGCTATTTTGTTGTAGCAAGACTCAAGTTTGTGTTTGGAGGAGTTTTGTAAATTAATCAGTAGAGGGGCACCATAGAGGACAGAAGGTAGAAGGTGTGTTGTGGCTAGGGTTATTCTTGTGGATGGGCTTAGGAAGTGATTCTGCCTATATAGAATATCTAGTTTAAAGAGTGTTTTCTGGATACTGTGTTGTATATGAAGGTCAAATTTCATATGTTCATCAGGAATGACTCCGAGAAGTTTTGTGTGAGTAATGACTTCTATAAGTGATTTATCGAGACAGAAGATGGAGAAATCTGATTTGTTCAAGGGGGTTGATTTTTTAGGGGTGAAGAGTATGATTTTAGATGTTTTGGGATTTAGGGCAAGGTGGTTATTGTGCATCCAGTTTTCAGTAGAGGAGAAGGCTTTTTGAATCAGAATAAGTAATTTAGAGATAGAATTTGCAGAGCAGATGATGGTGGAGTTATCTGCATAGTGAATTATGGTACCTTGAGACAGTGTTGAGTTGAAGTTGTTTATGTTTATTAAGTAGGATTGGTCCAAGTATGGAACCTTGGGGGAGGCCAGTGGAGGTAATAAGCAAAGGCGAGATGGCATTTTGCCATCTAACAGCCTGCTGTCTTTGATTTAACTAACTGGAAAATTACTTTAGAGTGGAGGGGAGACCAAAGTTAAAGAGTTGGGAGAGGAGAAGATGATGCAAGATGGTATCAAAGGCCTTGGAAAGGTCAAGGAAGCTGGGGGAGGAGAAGATGATGAGAGATGGTATCAAAGACCTTGGAAAGGTCAAGGAATAGGGCTGAAACTATTTTGCCAGAGTGATGGGGCTCTATATACTGTGTCCATAAATGAGAGAAGGGCAGTTGTGGTACTATGGCTAGGTCTAAAGCCATGCTATGTTGGAGATAGTAAATGGTTGTCAAGAAGGTATTTGATAAGTTGTGAACTGATGCATTTTTCAAGGATTTTGGAGATTGGGGAGAGAATGGCTATGGGTGGAAAGGTAGTGATGTCTGTATTATTACCACCTTTGTGGAGGGGGGGTATGACAGCCTTTTTCCAGGCAATGGGAATGTAGGACACTAGAATGGATCTGTTTATAAGTAAGCTTATAGGGTATGAGATACTGTCAGCAGATATTTTCAAGTATTCTGAGGGAAGATTGTCAGGGCATTGGAACAAGTTATTAATTTTAATAGTAGTCATTTTATGGTTGATGTTGGAGTGGTCTTTAGGTAGAAGGAAAAATGAGTGTTGGTACTGGGTTCTTCTAAGGATTGGGTGTGAATTAGGGAGGGGTGCAGGTGGGTGACATAGAGGCAGGTGTGCTGAGATTTGCCTGGGAGAATTTTGCAGTGATGTTGGCTATGGAGTTAATGAAGATGGGGTTAAAACAGGAGGCTATGTCTTCTGGAGTTTTTTCAGGATGCAGGCAGGGATTGTTTATTTTGCTTGGGTTAAGAAGTGAGGTAATAGAGCTCCAGAATCTCTTTGGGTTCTTTTGGTGGTTAGACTGTCATTTTTGGTAATATTATTTTTTATCTTTAACTAGTTTTTTACACAGTTGCAAAGTTCTTTGTATTTTTGTAGGTCTATGATATTATTGTAGGTTTGCCATAACTTCCAAATTTTGTCTCTGGTATGAATAAGTTGAGTAGATTTGAGTATTCATGAAGGCATTATTGAAGTAGTCAACAGCTCCATCTAGTGGGAGGACATTTAGTGGGTGCCAGTTAATAGATTTTAGAATTTTGTTGAAGGTTATAGGGTTATATGAGGACAAGTTCCTTATTTGTTTATATTGATACTTGCTACTATTAGAAGGGGATGCTCAAATGATAAAAACTGGGAGAAGGTCATTGAGTGTGTTTGGTAGTATTCCAGCTGAGGATATTTTGGAAGTGTTTTAGACCAGGATCCAGTTTAAAATGGAATGTTCTTGAGTCCCTTTATTTAGTCTGGTAGGAGAGTATATAAGTTGGGTGAAGTGGGAGAGATAAATGTTTGAAGAAGGGTGGCTGGGGTTAAGTTCAAGCCAGTTAATATTGACATCACCTTGTATGATAGTTTAATTGTTGATATTGGAGGACGTCCAGGCTAGAATATCCTCTAATATGGGTATGTTATGACCAGGGGGTACATAGAGAGCTATGATGCAAAGTTTCTTATTTTTGTTTATATTTAGGAATGATATGATAATTTTTGCATTTGAGAAATGTGGTATTGGGTTAGTAAAAGGAGAAAGATTGAGTGACTTGGAGAAAAGAAGAGCGACTCTGCCTCCTTTTTATGAGTCCTGTCTAGTTGTATTGTCTGAAAACCTGGTGGGAGAAATTTGGTGTCTTCAACATGGGGTTTTAGCCAGGTTTCAGTGGTTACAATGATATCTAGTTGTTGGTAAGCAATCAAAGCATGAAAGTCATAGGGCCACATTCAGGAGGCTCTTCTCAAGGCCATGAGTCTTAATAACAAATTTCCTAACCTTGAGGTGCTCTTTTATCTGGAACATATCCATGTATGTGCAGTGACAGAGACTTTGTTTAAATGTAAAGAAATCACTCCCTTCATACCTGCATTTTATTGCCGCCATTCTTTCAAGCCTGTTGGAAACTGTTATGGTGTTTTGACATTTGTCAGGAATCATATCTCATCTTGACTGATATCAAGAGACATTGAGTTCCTAGAAGTTGAGTTTACCATGGACAAGAAATGCTTATACTGTATAGCATGATACAGAATCCCACCCACGTGCCCAGATGATCATACTATATTCCCAATGTTTTAGAAGAAATTACTAATCCTAGATGACTTTATTTACCCATCATAGACTGGAACAGTTATGCCTGTAATGTAGGGTATGCCCAGAGATTTTTAGATTTTATAAGCAGGGATTCCCCAGATCAAATATTTAGCAAACCTATTAGAGGCCAAAATATTTTTCTTCTTGTTCTCACAAATATTGCTTCTACCTGTTCTACTCATATAGTCTCTCCTTCACCAGTTAGGCCAGACCATACACTCATGACATTTAATCTCTGAACCATCATACTCTGCAACCAATGTGTCTGCATTTACATACTTCAAAAACAATAGATGAGATATATGACAAACTCATCTTATGTGAACTTGTTTGCCAAAGATTGTTCTATATTTTTTCAATATGCTTTTTTGCCCCTCTGCCTGCCTTCCCAAATCGGACTTGAGACCAGTTGCTCCCTAGTAGTTTGAATCTTCCCAGCTACATGAGGGTGGGAGGAATTCAGAGGACCATTATTTAGGTAGCCATGAGAGTTGTCTTCACTGGCATCCCAGTAGTGACAACATTTTAACCTACTAGCCTAACCCCTCCCTTGGTAGACGGATATGTGATCCACATCACCGGGGGGGGGGGCATAGTGCCTTCCCCTCAATGAATGCTACCACTCTTTCTGGTCTTGGTATACCACATGCTTCCCAGAATGGCTGGTACAATCAATGACTGGCTCCACACCTCTATCCCAGGAAGTACATCCCCATCCCTCCTACCAGCCCCATCAAGTGCATAGACCACTAACTGAACTTGGGTTGCCTGCGCTGTGGTCAGAGCTTCATCTGTTTATGCCAGCAGAATTGCCAAGAGTGTTCTACATTTTGATTTATTAAAACGGTGGTTGCTTTATTTTAATTAAAGTTTAAACATTCTTTCGTGTTTTTAACAAGTCCTCCAAATACTAAAAAAATTGATTGAAATTTGTCATTAATTTTAAAATCCTAAATTGTTCATCTTGTCTAATATTTTCTAATGGTTCCATTACCAGACAAAAAAGGTGAAGAGTGTAACCTCATTTGGTTCCTTATTAGTTATTTTTATTAGTTGTGAAACTTTTATATATGTTATGGAGTTACCATATAGTTATTGTATTAATTTTATGTAAGACTTTGGAAACCAAATGAAAATCATGTTTGAGTTGCAGCTGTCAAAGCAGGCGGTATACATTTAAATCTGTTGTATGCTACTGACATTGAGATATTATAATCTGTGTTTAACAATGAAATTGGTCTACAAGTTGAGCTTAGGTATTGATCTTTATTTTAATAATTTTATTTAAGTACTTATACATGTATTTATTTACTGGGCAATGTATCTCTTTTCAGCAGTGGCCTGGGGAGAAAAACATTACAAAATGAAATTCTATACAAAGGATTACATATGTGTTCACAGTAGCAAACATTTAGTAAGGTGATATTTTTTAGTAAATACTAAACTAATGTTATGCTTTACATCTCACATCATGTTCAGTCAGCAGAAACACAATATTTTCTCCTTCATAAACCAGCAGATTTCTTAATATACAAGGTGAAAAGGTGAAAATGCAATAGAGGTGTCTTCTAATCTGACTGCAGGCAGAAATTATGTAACTATTGTGTTGGTGATGCCTGTATGTAAGATCAACTGCTAATTTTTTAATGCCAGTATGATTAAAAACTTAAAAATTGTGACTTACAATTTTCCAGTGCCATGAACTTTTTGTGGGGATAATGTTGGTGTGCTGATCACAGTCAAGTGAAAGCTGTAATTACTATGTTCTAAACTTGGGATGGTGATACCTCATTTGCTTTGTGATTGCCTTGTATTTTAGCCCACTCTTTTTATTATTAATTTAATTATTTATGAAAGTTTGCTGATTAAGCTGTTGGGTGGTTAGTTCACTGGGAGGCCTTGAACAGTAAGTCTGCTTACCCAGTTGCTAAATGGTGGAATACAGTAAGGCCACTCTTTTTCCTAGAGCAGTGCTGTAAACCCACCTCTATGTGGCATGTAGATGCAAGCATCAATGTTGCTCTCTGCTGCTGTTCTCATTGCAAAAGCATGCTACATGCCTTATATAGAGCATTGCTGCCACCTCCCTCCCTCTGTCCCTACCTTAAAATAGACAACGGATGAAGGACAAAAAATGTCAAGATATGTCTGGAATAACATTGCACCCCCCCCCCCCCCCAAAATAAAATTAGGAACCAGTCTGAGAATCATCGAGTAAAAAGGCAACTTCCCAACCATATGGATCTCTTGTAGAATATGATTCTCAAAGCAGGATATCATTAATCCAGAAAAAGTGATCATAGTTCTTGTAAACAAAGATTAAGAGTTGCAGAGCAGGGTGTCCATCAGTAGAGTAATTAAATATCTGCAGTTGTTGCTCACCATTTTCTTAACAAGGTTCTTCCAAAAAGGGATTTCTGTCATAGAGATAAAACCATACACTCCCTGGTTGTATGCCCTATATGTTGACTAAGAGAAAAAACTATTTATCTGTACTGTGAATATTCCAATGTAATTGACTGCATTGTTAGAAGCAGGTTCCTTCATAAAGAACCATAACATTTTATTTTGTCTTACTTGGGAAAAACATGGGAAACACTTCATATTTTGGGAAACAAGGATAAAGCTACAGTATCTCTGAAATAACTAGATAATTTATGCATTTATTAGTGGAAGTGCTTTATATATTAAGTTATATTTCCAGTATTTTCTGTGTATTGCAGCAAATACATTTGGGAAGATACTGGCTTTTAAATCTTCAAGCTTTGTATTTTCAAACTGTCTGAAAGTTTGCACTGACTCATGGGAGGACAGCGCAGTATCCACAGGCAGATGTGGCATTTATTCACAGAAACTCATATAAGTAAGAGAAACAACCAAGTAAGCCAGAAAAATGGTGTCCTATTAGAAGGGCAGGACTTGTAAGACCAAGTCCCAGAACTCTGGGAAAAAAATTCTGATTGCTTGTCAAATTCAGTGAATGTCAAAATTTACACTAATACCATTGTGGGGATTGCTGCTGTGAATTCCTGAAGAAGGGGACTACGCCCCTTGGACTGATGATACTTCTATATAAAAACTGAGACAGCCATATGTCTAAGGTGGGAGAAATGCTCCAAGGTATCACAATCTCAGACTTTATATATCCCCTATCATAACAAAGAGTCTCACTACTGGGGATGGTAGTTCCAGCCCTCAGAATTTTAACAGGAATCTCAAAACAGCACAGTTACATACCTGTTAGTACAACAAAAGTGGCAGCTAAATTGATGGAACCATTTCTGATATGATTAAGGAATAATACATGGATTTCCTAGTCACCTAGAGACTAGTAAGCCAGGGCTAGACTAGAATGCCTCAAAACCTCTTCGCATAAAAATTCTGGACACAGTGGAAAGTAATGGGGAACAAATGATCAAAATCAGAGACAGATGTTAAATATTGCATTTACAAACTTAGAAAGTTGATAGAATAACAGATTTTGCAGTAGCATGCATTTTCTGAATAATATGAAGTCTGAAACTGAAATATCTGTTATTGTTTAGTGACTTCACTCCTCAGTGATTTAACAGAAAGCAACACATTTTATGATGAGCTGTCAAAAAAAAAAAAAAAAATATATATATATATATATATATATATATATATATATATATATATATATATATATATATATGGCAAAAAATCTGGACATTCTGTGAAATTCTTGACAGTTGCTAAGTATGGTCCCAAGATACCTGACCTGAAAAGTACATTGCATCAATAAGTGTAACAAATCTAATGAGTAGTCTAATGGAGTGGTTAAGAAAATGGACAAGAATTGTGGGCATATTCTGCTTGACCTTTAGGATAACAACACGGCTCCACACAAATAATTATTAAATACTTATAGCAGTCCAGATTGGTAGATGGTTTCAGTAGCACTAGCCTCAATAAAAAGTTCAGAAAGGAAGAGCATACAGTATATGAGGAGGCTGATTTTACTGGTGTAATATTCAGAGCAAATTTGTATTTAGCTGTTGTCTTGAAAGTTATAATGTGTTTTCTTCCTGTGCCAACATTACCTTCAGTTATAAAATGCATGGGTATAACTAGTATTCTCACATGCACTTCCCATTTCTTTTGCATTGCTGATCCATTACTACTTTATAACAAACCTTGCCTCAGTGAAGCTACCGCACTGTCCTTTTTAGTCTGATGCTTGTGTTTGTTGCTAAAGAGCTCAAAGGTCCTTATAGTCAGCATATTACCGCAAATGAATCACATTTGGTACCTTTTTCTGTCTTGGTTTAACTGTCTCAGAAAACTCAAATCTGCCTCAGTATAGAGTAAATGGAATACCCCTCAAACCTTTATCAGTAAACAAAAGTGGTACAGGTTAAGGCTAAGTCCATGCACTGTTCCTAGGTGGTAAGTTTAGGCCCTCAGAATTTTATAAGACTAAAAGGCTCAAATGGCAAGTGTGTGTCACAAAAGGGACTAGTCCTACTGCAATAATCACTGTTTGCTCTGTTAAACAGTGTCATTCACTATATCATAGATTGTTACTATACTTGAAGAAGGAGCCAGGCATCCCTCTATGAACTATGTTACATGGCCAAAGTCTAGTTCTGAATCCAGGCATACTAAAAGTAAGCATAATTGTATTTATTTATTTATTATTTATTTATTTTATTGCATTTGTTTATCAGGAAAGCCCACTGGGCCTAAAAGAGCCCATTTTCAGTGGAGGTCCGGGAAGAAAAGCTCCAACAAGAAAACAGATACAAAAACAAAATTAAACATTAATTGGTACAGAATTAGAAACAGTGTTGCACATAGTGATTACAGCAATATATACAGAATATATACTTAAAAGCAGGAATTTAGTTGGTTTGATTACAGCAAAATACACAGAATATATACAAAAAAGCAGGAATCTAGTTGGTTTGATTACAGTAATATATACAGAAAATATACATTAAAGGAGGAATTTAGTTGGTTGCCAAATAAATTCAATCAGAGAGGTATAAACAGAGATATATTAATCATTATTATTGTAACAGTATCAACAAGTGATGAAAACAATAATAAATATGGAGAAAGTATCATCAGTCACTAGAAGCAAAAAGCATAGGAGTTTAGTTATCATATAAGGAGAAGGAAAAGGTTAGGTTACAGAGCAGGTACACAGGCAGGAAGAGTTGAGATGAGTTTTCAGAATTTGTTAGAAGGCAGTGGGGCTGCCTGTGTTTCTTATAGAAGGTGGAAGTGAGTTCCATAGTTTGGTGATGGTGAAAGAGTAGAGAAATTGGCCAGCAGGAAAGGTGGTCTTTTCTACTTTTAGAAGTAGATTATTTTCATATCTTAGTTGCCTGAAGGGTTGGTATTTGGCAAGTAGAGTTGAGACAGCAGGACAGTATGTGGGTCTGTAGATTATTTTGTGTGCTGTAGTTAGTTGGATAAATGAGAGATGATGGGGGAGTTCCAGCCACCCTAATAGTTTCAGCGAACTGCAGTGGTGGGATGATTGGCCTTGGTGGCAATTTTGCTCTTCTGTTGTAACACATATCGAGTTTGGATTTTGTAGAATTTTGGATATTAGTGAGGAGAGGGGCACCGTAAAGGAGAGAGAGTAATAAAAAGGTGGTTGCAACTGTTTGTCTAGTAGAGAGCCTAAGAAAATGCTGATGCCTGTAGAGCATACCAAGCTTTTGATGTGTTTTTTTTGATGTTATTGTTTATGAGTAGGTCAAAGTTAAGGTTTTCATTTATAATAGTGCCTAGTAATTTAGTGTGTGGGACAACTTCTATACTGGTATTCTCTTGGGCTTGTATAGTGAAGAGTTTTTTTTTTTTTTTAATCTAGGGGAGTGGGTTTCTTAGGGGTAAAAATTGCTAGTTTAGTTTTTTTCAGATTTAGGGTAAGATGATTTTTTAAGTATCCAAGATTCAGTAGAGGTGAGAGCATTCTGGGTGATTTGCTGGAGTTCAGAGCTGGAATTTGCAGTGCATATTATTGTAGCGTTATCAGCATACTGGATTACTGAGCACTGTGGGAGAGTGGAGTGAAAGTTGTTAATAAAGATGCTAAATAAGAGAGGACCAAGTATGGAGCCTTGGGGTACCCCAGTGGAAGCATTGAAGAAGGGAGAGCAAGACTGTTGCCATTTGGTGGATTACTGCCTATTGGAGAGATAGCTATTGAACCATTGTAGGGTAGGTGGGGAAATATGGAGGGTAGATAGTTTAGAGAGGAGAATAGTGTAGGAAATGGTATCAAAAGCTTTGGAGAGGTTGAGAAAAAGTAAAGCCACTATTTTACCAGAATCCCATGCCTGGTTAACTGTATCAAGGAAGGATAAGAGGGTGATAGTGGTGCTGTGCCCTGGTCTGAAACCATGCTGAGTGGGTGATATAATTTGATTTTCAAGCAGGTGGTTGAGGAGTTGGGCATGGATGCATTTTCCAGTATTTTAGAGAGGGGTGACAGAACTGGTATGGGTCGAAAGTTTGTGGTGTCTGTGTTGGTGCCGCCTTTGTGTAAGGGGAGAAATAATGTTTTTTTTTCAGATGTCTGGGACAAGGGACTCTTTAATTGATCTGTTAATGAGTATGCTGATGGGATAAGCTATAGAGTTTGCTGCTAGCTGCAGAAGTGTGGGGTAGATTGTCAGGGACCAGAGTACAGGGTTTTAGCTTAAGTAAAAGTTGTTTTATTGTGGTGGTGGGTATGGGGGATAATTTTAGGTTAGAGTTGAGGGTAGGATTGTTTTTGGGATGATCTGGACATCAGCTGTGTTGGTGGTGGTGGTGGTGTTAGCTGTAGGAAAGGTGGTGGTTAGGTTAGCTATGGTGTCAAAGAGGTAGGAATTGAAGACGGTGGCATGTTCAATACGGATTTTGTGTGGGTCATGGGATGGGTTGCTTTGAGAACCTGGGTGTAAGAGTTGGTTGATGGAGGACCAGAATTTATTGGGATTATTTTTATGTTGGCTTTGTAGGTGGAGGTAGTGGGCTTTTTATCACTGGCTATTAGACGTTTTGCCTGGTTACAGAGTTGCTTGTAATGTAGTAAAGTTGAGGGGTTTTTGTTTTTCTGCCATGATTTCCAGATTTTTATCCCTTGTGGACATTACTGCTTTGATGGATTTTGACAGCCAGCTTGCATGGTTATGTTTTATTCATTTTTGGTGGGTGGGTGCTTGCCTATTTTGGATGTCTAGGAGTGTTGAGTTAAAGAATTCAACAGCATCATTAAGTGGTAGGGATTTGAGGGTTTCCTGATTTACTTTAGCTAAGGTTTTATTAAATATGGATGGCTGGAACTTAGTCAAATTTCTGGTTGATTTGTATTGGTGTTGGCCTGGGGTTGGGGTAGTTTTGCGTAGGATATATACTGGGTGGTGGTCGCTTGTGGTATTAGGTAGTATGCCTGCAGTGATGACATTGTTAGGATGGGACACTAATATCCAGTATATTGTGGAGCCCCAATTGTTATTTTTGTGGGATCTGGTGATGTCTTCAATAGGTTGGGAGAAGTTGTAAAGGTTTATGTTTTTTGAGGGGTTGTTGTGGGCAACATCTAGCCAATCAAGGTTTACATCACCTAGAATGATGGTTTCATTATAAATATTTTGGGAAGCCCAGGCAAGTATGTTTTCTAATATTGGTATGTTGTTTCCTGGAGGAATATACAGAGCAATTATGCTAAAGTTTTTATGGTTGTTAAGCTTTAATACAGAGATTAGCACTTCGGCTGGGGAGAAAATGGGTGTTGGTTTTGAGTAAGAAATTAATGTGCAACTGCTAGGGAACCGTATTGCTACTCCTCCTCCTCTCTTGTGCGGCTGATCTGCACTCAGGCATTAGTAGCCTGGAGGGAGAAATTATGTGCATTTTACATATGATTTCAACCAAGTTTCGGTAGCTGCTATAATAATCTGTCACTTTAAGCCTTCAGTTGCTGGTTCTGTTCAAGGTAGCATTTCCACAGCTAATTCATGACAGGAATTTCTTGCCAATGTAACCTAACCTGTACAGGTTTAATAACAGGTGCATGTGTTCCAACACTACCCACTTCTCCAGTTAGTACTATTTAGCTACATTTTCCATATTTGTATAAAATATAACAGATCTGTGTCAGGTTTTACATATCTGTTCAGTGCTCTGAAAGTTCAAGATCAAGTGCCCAGTTATTCCCATCTAGACTCTCAATCAGAGCTGGATCCAGCACTAGGTGACCAAGGCAGTCACCTAGGGCTCACTGGCAAGGAGAGGGCCTACTTGCCAAGGGACTGTCACATTTACTTTTTAATTAAAACAAATACTTGCATGTTTTTGATTTTAAGAGCATTCTTTAAAAATGCCTTCTGGTTCCATCGCAGACACTTGTTCTTTCTGTGCATGCATCATCGCACAGTTCTTCTATTCTTCCATTCATTACATGCAGAATTTAAATAAAAGAAGTTTGTGTTGCTGCTTCCATGGAATTCCTGGGTGTATTATTCTATAACAAGTAAGTTTCCCATTCCTTCTTGTGTTGCTGCCTGGACAGATTTCCACGTGTGTGTGTGTGTGTGTGTGTGTGTGTGTGTGTGTGTGTGTGTGTGTGTGTGTGTGTATGTTCATTTGTTTAAATATTACTGTTTGGGATCTTGGGGTAGAATAGTCATATTAATGAAGGCTGATGTGGTGTCCATTTTTGAAGTGGCATACTATACTTTGGAAAACTACAGATCATCCAGCCTGACCTCTGTTTTAAGAAACTTCTGGAACTGCTTTTGAAGTAAATAAATACCCATAGATCTAAAGAACAAATGATTCATGGAAGCATTGTGTTAAAGTAAGATGCCTTTCTCAGAAACGTATAGGTTATTTAGAAGTTTAATAGCCCTGAAATATGTTATTAGGCAGCAGCCTAAAATACAGAAGATAATGTTAGAGACTGTCTCCAGAAAGTAAAGAAAATATATTTGTGGTGTTTTAAATGGCTTGTTACTAAAAACACTCCTCTTTAATGTCTGTATATTACATAGCCCAACACCCTGCCCAGAAAAAAAAAATCACAACAAATAGCCAATATCTTTAACTCCCACTTTATTACTTCCATCCAGAAATTAGTGAATGACTCCGAAAGTGAGATAAAACCAAAGTCTAAAAACCTAGATAATCCAATACAAGAAAACAATATCCTTCCCTCATCATTACCAACAAACTCTTCTGCCACTTTTAATATCCAACTTGTACCTACATCCTTAGTACTCAGACTGCTATCCAAACTAAAACCATGCTCCCTTCTGCTGATAAACTTCCACCCGAATATCTACAACTCGCTGCCAATGCAATTGCATACTCTGTCAGTATTCTTATAAATCGCTCCATCGCAGAATCTTATATTCCCAATATATGGAAAAAAATCTATTGTAACCCCAATGCACAAAGATAGCCATTCCACTGAACTCTTCAACTGTCTGTATACTCTCCCCTCTATCAAAAATAATAGAAAAATGTATTCATGCTCAACTTCTCAAACACCTCATTGACAATCATCTCCTCACCCCAACCCAGCATGGTTTCCGTTCAGCACACAGTACTATTACCACACTACTGTCCTTTACCTACACAGTGAACAAAGCCTTGGATGCCGGCCTAGCTACATCAGTAATTCTGCTAGATCTATCTAAGGCCTTTCACAGTGTGTCTCATGCTTTACTGCTAAAACAGCTTGGAAAATTGGGCTGCTCCTCTTAATGTTCTAACATGGTTTTCCTCCTACTTAATTAACAGAGAACAGTCAGTCAAATGGCTCAATCACCAGTCAGAATACCAAGCCAATCACATAGGTGTCCCCCAATGATTCATTCTCAGCCCTCTACTTTTTAATACCTTCATAAATGATCTACATAAGGTTTCACCACAAAGTAAACTCATTTAATATGCAGATGATTCCAACATTATCTCCTCCTCTGACAATTCCTCTGATCTCCTAATGCTCACACAAAACTCATTTACATCCACTGAATCCTGCCTAAATGATTCTCAACTTCTATTGAACTCCAAAAAATCCAAATTCCTACTTTTCTCTACAAAAACATCACACATAGATTTTAAAATTTACTCACAAAATAAGACAGAAATCGAACTAGTAAGCTCTTCAAAACTACTAGGTATAACTATCGACAATAAGCTCACATATGAGCAACACATCCTTAATTCAATAAAGAAGACCCATTTCAAACTAGGTAAAATATATCACCATAAAATTTATCTTGACACCAACACCAACGTTAAGCTAGCCAACATACTACTCATTCCCTCCCTTCTCTATGGAAGTCCAATATTTACGAACCTACATTCAACCCTTTTTAATAAGCTTCAAGCATACTATTATAAAATAGCTACATTTGCCACTGGTCTGTCTAATCATACACGCCATTGCCAAGCTATATCTCAGCTCATCTGGTTTGAGTTCCCCCACTACCTACATTACACTCAACTTACTTGTGCCCATAACTTCCTATTTAAACCAAATAACTGCCTGGCACACCAGTCTATCTTACAAGAATACACTCCTACCCGCCCACTCAGATGCACTAATATACATCTCGTAAAGGTATCCAAACCTAATAAGAGAGCTGGTCAGTATCTGTACTCCCACAGCATTGCCATGATATGGAATACTATCCCCTCTCACATCACTCAACTTGAACCACTCAAAGCCTTTAAAAGTACACTTTCTAAACAACCCCATCTGCATCTGTACCACAAACCCCAAACCACCATAACCCTTCTTCCCCTAGCCGCACATAATACCTTTATGACCTAAAAAAAAATCATCTTGCTGCCACAAAATGTACAGTTTCTGCTCTTTGCCTATCTGATGATTGCAACTCTATTTTCTATTTCTTCTTAGACTTTTTACCTACTTTTATTTTTAATACAAAAAAATCCCTATGTTTCCATTACCAACCTCTTTTTAACACAGTCAGTATTGTATTTGTGACTATATTTGTGCATTTCAATGCCATTATTACAATGAAACACCATTTCCATATATTGTAAATATATGCGCTTGTTACAACAATCATTTTACCTTTTTTATAAGATTATATATGTTTTTATGCTTTTGTATTATACAGTGTTTGTGGAGCTTTTCACCCCGGGCCAAAACTGAAAATGGGTCACTTGACCCAGTGGACTTTCCCAGTTAACAAATGTCAATAAATAAAATAAATATGTACCATTGCAGAGGTTGTTGTTCTTCTTTTGGCTTTTACCGGTTAGGGGTCGCCACAGCGGAACTCCAGTCCGCTAATGATTGGCAGTAGATTTTTACGGTGCCGAGGTGCCAGCTCGACGCCCAACCTTCAGCAAAGGCACGCCCATTCTACGCATGTATTTCGAACGCCACTCAACTGCAGGGAGGACATGCAGACTCCGCACAGAAGGCACTCTAGCCGAGAATAGAACGGGAGAACCTCTTGCTGTGAGGCAACAATGCTACCGCTGCACCACCGCGGCTTGGGTACAAGGGAGAAAACTATAATATTTGCAGAATAGTGGCTATACCAAGGATCTATGCTGAGATTTAATGAGGATGTTGCAAAATTGCAATAATAGTCTAATATAAGACAATTCTGTGTTAATGCAAAGTAAACTAGTATATAGCAAACCTCGAGTTAATACAAAGTAGCACAGTAAAGCATCTTGGGAATGCGATGACTTTAGTGGATGCAGTATTTCTAACAAATAAAAGTGTAAACAAAGGAGCTTGACCAATTATTTCTGATTATTTAAAGCTTGAAAAGCAATGCAAGAAGTCAATAAGAAAAGCTGAAAGGGATTTTTGGTTGCATAAGTTCATTATTAACCCTCTACTCAGCAGCTGAGATCCTCTCCTGAGTAGTCTGTGCAATTCTATAAGCAAACTCTCTGCAAAAAAAAAAAAAAAACAGGATGTTGGCTGCCAGAGATGGGATAATCCAATTGATGGAAGGCCTGTTCTAGAAGGTACATGATGAGATACTGAAAGAATTAATGGGTTCACCCAAGAAAAAAGGAAGGATATATGAGAATTGACAAAAACATTTTTCAAAGTATTTGGTAAAATCTACGTAGGCACACTGTAGAGCCTATAAGGAACAGATCCATGTACATGGCCACGGTTCCCCTTGGCAGCAAGCCATGCATATTAATGATGGTGCACTGCCGAGGGAGAGCCAAGAGACATGAATATTGAATCAGTGTATGGAGAGGTGAAGCGGCTACCCATGGCTGCAGATGAGTGTGAGGCTCCCTGTAATACTCCCTGCCAATGCTGTAATGTTGTGAAGTGCATCAACTTGTATAATATGTCATTTTTATGATGTGTTATGTTTTTTTTTAATTCATTTTGTTTTACACTGCATGTTTGCACAGCGTGGAGCACAGCAATGCCAAGCTGTGCTCACGTATAGACAGCTGACACCTGGCAGACATCTAAAAGCAGAAACCGGATGTAATTAATTATCATAATTACATTTTTTTTCCCTTTTTTTTGTTTTTTTAATTTTCGTTTGAAAGGCGCTGTGAGGAGCACAGCAGAGCCGAGGGGAGCTCATACATACATGGCCAATACCTGACAGACATCTAAAGTAGAAACTGGATGTAATTAATTATTTATTTATAGGTGTGTTTAAGCGTATTTGCATGGTGTGGTGCTCAGCAACACTAACAGGTAGCCTAGTAGTATATGTGAAGGTATACTACTTTTTATAACATCCAATTAGCTACATGGGTAGAATTATGATCTTATGTGTAGTAGGTCCTGGGTTCAAGTCCATAAGCATAAGCAGAAAATGTCTGTAAATGAATGTAATATTTTTCTTAATTTTATGAAACTATTGTGAATTTTGCCACTGCTGTCCTCTCCTAAGCACTGCTCATTCAAGCTAAGCAGTGCATAAACATGTAACGGCTACCAGTGTTTGTGCTGTGCTGAGCCTCACTAAAACCAATTTTCATGCTGCTTGGTTTCACTTAGCTGGTTTGTTCGCTGCTAAGTGATGCGGTGCTTTTTTGAATGTTGCTGAATGACATGTAAGGGTGGGAAAACAGCCTATATTAAGCCCAATAGGTGGGAATTCTGCAACAGTCATTAGAGTTCAATTAACTGTTGGTATGGCTGGCGGTTGGTGAAGATGTGCGCTTATGGGTGCAGAGGTGGGGTATTCAGGAGTCCAGGGTCATGGTTGGGCTTCTTGTTAAAAATCATGAACCCTGGCTGATGCAGGGTAGATTCCAGGGCTCAGACTGTAAGGTGGAGGTCTGGAATCATTTGGCCAAGGAACTCACCAGTGTTACTGGTATTCCCCACCCAGGTGAGCAGTGTCATCACCATTATGATGACCTGCAAAGGAGAAAGAGGGGAACATTGGACACCTGGTTCCAAGAAGCAAGAGCAGGGAATGCCCCACAAATATGTAATAATTTTTCGTCTGTTCTACTAATATGGAAGCTGAATGTCTGCAAAACTGGTATGCATATTGATATGCTCCTCTCCCAACAGCTGCAGCTGAGAGGGCTCACAATGTCAAGTCCCATGTCGGGTGCCTGGCCAGGTTGCACCATGAGCATGGTAAGTATGGATGTAGTATGCTAACTGTAGTGCAATAAGCAGGACAGACTAAAGCATTTACTGCAATAAAGTATACACAAGGAAAACTGTAGTGCAATAAATGGGTAGGTTGACCTGTAGTGCAATAAATGGGCAATTAGAGCTATAGTGCAATAAATGAACAATACCAACTGATGTTCAATAAACAATAAACAATACCAATAACAGTAAGGAAAATGGTGTTCAGCAGGATTGTGTTGTCATAACCATGGCAGTAGAGCTCCATGCATAGCTTGTCTATGGTAAGGTTGCTGCAGTCAAATGTAACACTGTAATAGCTGTGGAATGCAAAATTAATGGCTTGCAAACTGTACTGCTTAACTCATAGTACTGTCCAAGGCTGTCTCCAGGTCACTTTTGGTCACATAATGCTCTTTGTTCCTCCTATGCTCTCTGTTCCTCCTATGATAGGTAATAAAGGTATATGGGTGATGTAGCTCACTCCATTGTCAGATATTGTGTGTGTACTTTACTGATATCTCAAAGCAATAACAATACAAAATGTTCACCAGCATTGTTGATACTACAATAAAGCTGTTTTAATATATGCAGAACGGTTGCATTTCATGCATTTGTTCTACTCTCAGTGCAGTCAATTATAACACTGTAATAGTTCTAGAATGCAAAATGAATGTTCTGTAACTTGTATTGTTGCATTCATAGTATTGTTCAAGATTATCTCTGGCAAATTTTCAGTGACTGCCACAGAATCACCAATAAGTGTACGACCACCTCCGCATTCGTAATAAAGATGTTTATTCCACAATGGTAAAACACAAACTGTTTTCATGTTAAAACCAATGAAAAAATGTAAAAAGTTGAGCACTTTCACCCACACAAAGTGGGCTTCATCAGAACAAAATAATTACTGTGCATACGCCATGTATTTAAAAGATTTTTGGCACCAAATTTGCAGCTAGTATTAGGCTTTTAGCCTTTTAAAATTCTTAAAGTGATACCTGCTTAAAATACTTGAAGCGATACCTGCTTACAATAATGGTACCGGCTATCTAACCCTGTCTGCCTTGTATAAGAAATGGCAATACACAAACTTTATCAACACAATATATATATGTATACCAATAATAGATTTCCTTCATATGTATCATATGCAATCATATCCAAAATCACGTACATGTATAATTCAACTACCCATAAATTGTATGTATATAATTATATAAAAAATATAAAGATGTAGTGAAAATTTTTGAACAACAGTAGTTATTTTCTCAAATTTATATATTCTTACAGTTTTGAGGGAATTGCATATCTTGATACTTACATCTACAAACAGGAAGGTGGATTGAAATCCAGAATACATAGGAAAAGTACTTTTTCCAATGATTACTTGGAATATGGCAGCTGGCAGCAGTCTAATACTAGCTGCAAATTTGGTTCCAAAAAATCTTTTAAATACATGGCGTATGCTCAGTAATTATTTTGTTTTGATGAAGCCCACTTTGTGTGGGTGAAAGCACTCAACTTTTTACATTTTTTCATTGATTTTAACGTGCAAACAGTTCGTGTTTTACCATTGTGGAATAAACATCTTTATTACAAATGCGGAGGTGGTTGTACACTTATTGGTGATTCTGTGGCAATTATACATCAGTTGTCGTACTTGTTATATTCAGTAGTCGTTTGTGGAGCTATGGATATCACCGGTGTCAATACCCCCATATGAACGGTAGAGGAGAAGGAGGAACTTTCAAGGCTTTGCGAAGACATTGTTACACTAAAAGGTGAAATTAGTAGACTGTTCAAATTGTTTAGGAACATACCTACAAGTACTGCCAGGGTTTCACCTATGGAGCTGAATAGCAATGTTAAAGTTGATCCCAAAGCTGATGGTAATACTGGCCATATTTGTAATGGCAAATCTGCTCAAGACATTCACACACAGGAGCAGAATACATCAGCTCGTCGCACAAACAATCTTGATAGAAGGGACATATCTGGTTATTATGGAAAGAACGATCAAGATGATGACAGTTTTTCTATTCCAATGGACAGAGCTCAGGGGTTAGACATTGTCCTAAGGAAATAGATCATGTTTTGGACACCACTGAGCCACTAAATAGTAGCAAAATAAATATTACTGATTTCACTTTTGATTTTTCTATATATGATGTTGACGAAGAGGCCAAATGTACTGGCACCAAGCCAAAGCAAATACTTCCATTGAAAACTTACTCAACTGTTACTGGCAGCACTTTGCAACACAACAAAGGTACTGTTTTTTCCCATACTCATCCTGACGCACAGTCAGGAAGAGCTGGTACAACAAGTTAAGACATACAACTTAATACATTTTTGACTATTAATTGTAATTTCGATAAAATGAAACAGGATTCTGATAAAAGTATTTCCAACACAGGAATTGTGGGAAGTTTAAAAGATATGATTTACTTATTGGGGAAAAAATTGAAAGGTATAAATGGTTTAAAGGCTGATACTGCTTATTTGCACAAATGTGTTAATATGAAAATTGTTCCAAAGGACTTGAGATTTTTTAAAATGCCCATGGGTTTAGTGTTGACTGATGATGGTATTGCTGAATTTAATGAATTTTTTAACGAATGTGGTTTCAATTTCATGAGAATGCTTATTAAATACAATGACGAAAAACTATGCAAATTGGTACAGGAAACTGAGATATTAAATACAAAAATAACTAATGATCTATTATTCTCAGAATGAGAAAGATTATATACCAAACAATTTAATATTGCTGAGAGATGGATAGCCAATATTCATGAAAGGAAACACAAAAAGATTTTAAGAGATGTGGAACACTATAAGAAGGGTCTAGCGTACAATTGGTACAGTGATAAAGGAAAGTGGAAATTTGAGAATAAGACACTTAGTAAGGAACAGAAAGTAGGGAACTTTCAGGACAGTGCACATTATTACAATAATGAATCACATTTTCAGAGGGACGATATCCCACACGGACAACCATACAGAAACAGATTTCAGCAGCAGTACCACACAAATACAAGAACCAAACAGAAACAATGGTGGAAGAACAAACAGTGGTAGGAAACAGTACACATGACAAAATTGTGCAAGGTAACAATATTGTAGCTAAGGATAAAATACATACACATAATAACTTTAAAATTTACAATTATTCTAGTGCACAAATACATAATTCACATTTTAATTTACTGGCTAAGGGTATGAAATATATACCCAACCCACATTTTGACCTAGTAGATTGTCTATGTGAGGTTAAGAAATTTACAAGAAAGATTAATCTTGCAATATTGTTTAAGGATAAGTTAAAAATTCAAAAAAACATTAATAATAACAAAATAATTTCAGAAATAGTGATTAAACAAAAAAGTACCTTCATCCCATCCAGTCACCCTTTGGTAGTTACATATGAGAAAATAGTGACCAGAGAGATTTATCAAATGTATAGTGAGTTTAAAAAAATAAAATTTGTAAGTAACATGATGGAAGAGGAAAGAAAGACATTAAAAGCATTACAACTGGACACAAATATTAGGGTGATGAAACCGGATAAGGGGAGTGGGATAGTCATATATGATAGCATTGAATATACTAAGAAAATGTATGATATTCTTTATTTTTCAAGTAATTACAAAATATTTCTATTAATGAGATCGATATTGCTTATCAAAGAATAGACTCATACATTGATGAGTTTCACATTGCTGGCAGAATAACTAGTGAAATATATAACTTTTTGAAAGTGAAACATCCTAGATTGGCTACCTTGGTGGGCATACCAAAAGTACATAAGGACACACAAGATCCTCCATTTTGACCTATCGTCTCTGGTAGCAAATATAAAACATTTCCCATGGGCAAACTAATAGACATGTGGTTAAAACACATCTATCATAAGATACCTTACATGGTGAAAGACTCATTAAGTATGTACCCGGTAGATGCTTGGAAAGAGGGTTTGATGTTTGTTACCATAGATGTCATCAACCTCTTTGCGTGCATTCCCAAACAAGCAGACTTAGAAGCCTTTTGCAACAGCATTACCAAACACACAAATTTAAATTGGGACGAAGTATGTCTAATCTTAGAATGTATGTCAATAGTATTAGACAACAATTTTATATACTTAGAGGGTTTGCACTTCAGGCAGACCAGGGGGGTAGCTATGGGGGCGGCTTGTGCTCCCATATTTGCCAACCTGGTCATACTGGATTGGGCGGATACAATCATATTTCCCAGTACACATTATAAGAGTATGAAACACTATTCAAGATTCTTAGATGACATATACATAATTTGGGATAATAGTTTGGATAAATTTGATGCCTTCATTCAATTTTTGAACAACAGCAGTGATTTTCTCAAATTTACATATTCTTACAGTTTTGAGGAAATTGCATATCTTGATACTTGCATCTACAAACAGGAAGGTGGATTGAAATCCAGAATACATAGGAAGAGTACTTTTTCCAATGATTACTTGGAATATGGCAGCTGTCATCCAGAGAAACTCAAATACGATATATTTAAAGGGCAATGCATACGAGCAGTACGTACGACTTCTGATTACAACAAAATGGTGGAAGAAATCAAAGTTATAACCGGTTTATTTCAAGAGAGAGGATACCCACTGAAAATGATGCAAGATGTGGGACAATATGTTATACAAGAATGGGGTAATAAATTTAAACCGCTATTAGGATCTGGTGTTATGAACAATCAGGCACAAAAAACTATAAAGGTCAGGAACAGCAATGACAGTGAGTTAGCCCAACACCAGAGATCCTTTATAATACAATACAGTCCAGTAGCAAGTAATGTGATTAATATATTAAGTAGATACTGGTATATAATGTCTGGAGATTCCATTTTGAAGGATATCACGGGCCCGAAACCAGGAATAGTTTATAAAATGGGATGAAATATTAAAAGTAATTTGGAACAACACTCTGTAGGAGTGAAGGGTGGAGTGAAGGGAAAAACAACACATACCAAAAAATGTGGTACATGCAATCAATGCAGGTACATATTGGAAAAAAAACAATTGATTATTAATAATGGATTTAGGCCAATAGTCAAATTCATACAAGGAAACTGTAACACAAAAATGGTTGTTTATTTGGCAAAATGTAGTAAATGTGCAAGTTATTACATAGGTAAGACGGAGAGGTGCTTCAGGAAGCGTATATACGATCACATGTATAATATTAGGAAGAAGGATCCCACAAATGCCTTATTTAGACATGTTGAGAAGATGGGCGACTCACACGAATTTAAATTCACTATTCTAGACACCATTAAAATGGACCCTAGAGGGGGTGATTATAAGACATTATTAAGTTTTAAGGAAGTTTGGTGGCAGTTGTACTTGGATGCGGCGACACCACCCGGGCTTAATGATTATATGTCATGTAAGCCCATATTGGAGATGAATTAATATTTTAGATACATTTTAAGTATTATTTACATGACATATATTTTCTCTATATATCATATGTTATATATATTTGACTTTCTGGTTACATGAGATATTGATAGTATTTATTACAGCATATTATTCCATATCAATTGTCATTACTAGTTATAGTATATCAGCTTACAAGATGTGGACTTAGTACCACTTCATAGGTACACTTTAGCAACATTTTAGTCCTATTTTAGTTATATATTTTATTTGAATTTGCCTTAATATTTTTCTAGACACATACTATTTTATATGGGTATACATGGAATTATACACTAATTTATTTTTAATATGAAGTCAGATTACGTATATATATCCACATTTATCAGTACATGCTTCCTAAGTATCACGGAAAGGACGAACCATTGTATTTTGACTACATCTTTATATTTTTTATATTTTTTATACAATTATATGCATACAATTTATGGGTAGTTGAATTATACATGTACGTGATTTTGGATATGATTGCATATGATACATTTGAAGGAAATCTATTATTGGTATATATATATATATATATATATATATATATATATATATATATATATATATATTGTGTTGATAAAGTTTGTGTATTGCCATTTCTTATACAAGGCAGACAGGGTTAGATAGCCAGTACCATTATAGTAAACAGGTATCGCTTCAAGTATTTTAAGCAGGTATCGCTTTAGGAATTTTAAAAGGCTAAAAGCCTAATACTAGCTGCAAATTTGGAGCCAAAAAATCTTTTAAATACATGGCGTATGCACAGTAATTATTTTGTTCTGATGAAGCCCACTTTGTGTGGGTGAAAGCGCTCAACTTTTTACATTTTTCACATTTTTTCATTGGTTTTAATGTGCAAATAGTTTGTGTTTTACCACTGTGGAATAAACATCTTTATTACGAATGCGGAGGTGGTCGTACACTTATTGGTGATTCTGTGGCAATTATACATCAGTTGTCATACTTGTTATATTCAAATTATCAGTCACGTAATGCTCACATTTTCTCCCTCCCCAGGAACAAAAGGTATATGAGTGAGGTAGCCCATCTTATCGGCAGATATTGTGTTTAGATTTCACAGAGTTTTTAAATCAGTAAGAATAATGTGTTCACCAGCATTGTTGATTCATAAATAAATCTGTCTACTTCCAGTATGGCTGTATTCCTTGCACGTTTGTACTAAACTGCTACAATATTTGCAGATGTCCCCTGCAGTCACAGCTATTAGGTTCTATTCCCTTGCCTGGCAACTAAGGCATGATGGCTGTCTAGTTTATGACTATATTATATGCTCGAAGAGACTTTTCTTCAAACATATAATCATCGACATCGAAAGAGCAAACGTTCTAAAGCATGAACGGCCACGTCCTCGAATTTTTTTCTCTGGGAAAAAATTCAGTTGGCCATTATTGGGAATTGCCCTACTCCTCAACGTAGAGTGATCTCTGAGTTGGTATATTTAGTTAGGGGGTGTGAGGCACAGCCCCTCAAGTCAGAGGGTGTGTGGGGCGAAGCCCCCCACTTGATTAGGGTTTTGAAGTTTGTATTTTTTGTGTACAGACCCGTGAATTTTTTCCCGAGGAAAAAATTTGCGGGTGTGGCCATTCGTGCTTTAGAGCATTCACTCTTTAGGTGTCGATGATTATATGTTCAAAGAAAAGTCTCTTCAAGCATATAATATAGACCCACTGTACACAGACATGCCTCTCAAGTGTCATGATTTCTCATACTGTAATTAATATTGTATAATATGTCTGTCTCAGGATAACCACAGAAATTATTAACTGGAATGCAAAGTCTTACAAAATCTGCTTACAGAACACCTTGGTAGTTATATAAGTCTACATGATGTGCAAGTGTTGTGTCTAGTTGTGTACCTGCATTTGTTATTGCTTGGCCCATACTGTCCCATGAAACAGCTTGACAGGTATGTACGTGCTACATCACCTATAGGAGACTTGTAGTCACTGTACACAAAACTGACAATACACACCTGTAGAGTTAATATTACCACTGTTTTCAGGGATATAATCTGCAATGTCACTAATGGACTGTCTCTCTCCACCCCTTATGTGTATGTATTTAATATTGTTTTGTATTATTATGGTTTAGAGTATACAGAAAAAGAGGTTAGCGAAAAAGAAGTGAGATTGTCAGAAAGATGAAGAAAGTAGACAGGAGTATAAGGAGATGAGGTGCATGGCAAAGAGAGAGGTGGTGAAGGCTAAGGATAAGGCATATGAAGAGTTGTATGAAAGGCTGGACATTAAGGAGGGAGAAAAGGACCTGTACCGATTAACTAGACAGAGGGACCGAGCTAGGAAAGATGTGCAGCAGGTAAAGATGATAAAGGATAATCAGGGAAACATACTTACTAGTGAGGAGTGTGTGTTGAGCAGATGGAAAGAGTACTTTGAAGGGTTGATGAATGAAGAGAATGAGAGGGAGAGAAGGTTGGATGATGTGGGGAAAGTGAATCATGAAGTGCAGTGGATTAGCAAGGAGGAAGTAAGGATAGCTATGAAGAGGATGAAGAATGGAAAGGCTGTTGGTCCAGATGACATACCTGTGGAAGCATAGAGGTGTTTAGATGAAATGGCAGGGGAGTTTTTAACCAGATTGTTTAATGAAACTTTGGAAGGTGAGAAGATGCCTGAGGAATGGAGAAAACATGTTTTGGTACTGATTTTTAAGAATAAGGGTGATGTGCAGAGCTGTAGTAACTACAGAGGGATTAAATTGTTCAGTCACAGCATGACGTTATGGGAAAGAGTTGTGGAAGTTAGGTTAAGAAGGAACGTGATGATTAGTGATCAGCAGTATGGTTTCATGCTGGGAAAGAGCACTAAAGATGCAATGTTTGCTCTGAGAGTGTTGATGGAGAAGTACAGAAAAGGTCAGAAGGAGTTGCATTGTGTTTTTGTAGACTTAGAGAAAGCATATGACAGGGTGCCAAGAGAGGAGTTGTGGCATTGTATGAGGAAGTCAGGAGTGTCAGAGAAGTATGTAAGAGTGGTACAGGATATGTACGAGAGTACAGCAGGTGAGGTCTGCGGTGGGAGTGACAGATGCATTTAAGGTGGAATTACATCAAGGATTCTCTGAGCCCTTTCTTATTTGCAATGTTGATGGACAGGTTGACAGATGAGATCAGACAGGATTCCCCGTGGACTATGATGTTTGCAAATAACATTGTGATCTGTATTGAGAGTAGGGAACAGGTAGAGGATACCCTGGAGACATGGAGATATGCTCTAGAGAGAAGAGGAATGAAGGTCAGCAGGACTAAGACAGAATATATGTGTGTGAATGAGAGGGAGGATGGAAGAATGGTGAAGATGCAAGGAGTAGAGGTGGTGAAGGTGGATGAGTTTAAATACTTGGGATCAGTAGTTCAGAGTAATAGTGAGTGTGGAAGAGAGGTGAAGAAGAGAGTACAGGCAGGATGGAGTGGGTGGAGAAGAGTGTCAGAAGTGATTTGTGACAGACGAGTACCATTAAGAGTGAAAGGGAAGGTCTACAAGAGGGTAGTGAGACCAGCTATGTTATATGGGTTGGAGCCAGTGGCACTGACAAAAAGACAGGTGTTAGAGCTGGATGTGGCAGAGTTAAAGATTTGCACTGGGTGTATCAAGGATGGACAGGATTGGGAATAAGTATATTAGAGGGTCAGCTCAGGTTGGAAGGTTTGGAGACAAAGCCAGAGAGGCAAGATTATGTTGGTTTGGATATGTGCTGAGGAGGGATGCTGAGTATATTGGGAAAAATATGCTAAGGGTGAAGCTACCAGGTAACAGGAAAAGAGGAAGGCCTAAGATAAGGTTTATGGATGTGGTGAGAGAGGACATGCAGGTGGCTGATGTGACAGTGCAAGATGCAGAGGACAGAAAGAAATGGAAACAGATGATCCGCTGTGGTGACCCCTAATAGGAACAGCCGAAAGAAGATGATTATTATGGTGTACTACTAACATATTTTGTTAAAATAACTATATTTTGGGAAATGTGGTTTATTATTCTTATGCTTTCATATTGACATATCTTGTTAGATTAACTGTTTTGTTAGCCTTATGCTGTTTATTATTGTTATGCATTATTATGCTGTCATATTAACTTATATTGTTAAATTAACTGTGTGGTGGCCCTTATGCTTTAACTGTTACTGGCATGCTGTTAACATACTGACTGTTTTTTTATTTCATCTTGTATCATACATAATATACATTGCTATATATCTGGGTTAATTACTATGATGTTCCATGCTGTTAATAGTAACAATGATTTGTTCATAAGTTCATAGGTAGGTACTAGGCTATCGGCCCTGGGGCCTATATAAGCCTAGCCAAAAAGGTTCCCTGGCTTTTGCCACCCAAGAAAATTATTTTCCTGTGCTCCTGTCAAGCAGTGCCACAGATGTGATCCCCGGGGTGAATTTTCTATTTCCCATCCAGTTGTCAAGATTTTTCTTAAAGAGGGCCAATGAGGAGCTTTGCTTGACATGAATGGGTAGCTTGTTCCAGAGTATGGGATGTCTCTGGGACAGGAATCTATCCCTCCAGCATGTTCTGCTTATTGTGGTGACAAGGTTTAAGTTCCTGGAGCATGTAGTTCACAGAAATTGGGATTTCTTTAAGTGTAGCATGTGCAACAGCTCTGGGTTTGACATAGCTTTGTATATTAGGCAGAGATCGCCTCTGAGTAGATGCGACACAGTAGAGCTGGAGCTTTTTGAGACAGTCTGTGTATGGCATCTGTTTGGGGCTGGTAATCTTCTTAGTGAGGTGTTTCTGTGGCCTTTCCAATTGTTGTAGGTGTCTTGTGAGATACATGACAAACGAGGCATTGTACTCTATAATGGGTCTGATGAGGGATGAGTACAGACAAACAATGACCTCCTTTTTTTCTAGAGAAGAACCCTTTTGTAATGAGGTGTGCCACACAGAAGGATTTCCTGACTACTGTAGCGATGTGGTTATCAAAGGAGAGACTACTGTCCACCTGTGTCCTGAGGTCTTATCACACTTTAAGTGTTTAGTGAGCTACCGCCTATGTGGTAGTTCATGGGTTTCGAGTTTTTCCTAAAGGGGACGACAATGCACATCTTGGCATTGAGCTTGAGACCATGACTGACACCAAGCATCTGTCTCTGTGAGGCCCTTTTGTAGAATGTCTACATCATTAGATGATTCTATTATGGCTCCCAGTTTGCATTCACCTGCAAACTTTGTTAGCCAAAGACCTTCTGTATTGACCTGCACTTCAAAGAAGTAGATGCCAAACAGGAGATGACCCTGGACCAAACCCTGTGGTACTCCACTCATCACTGGTCTGAATTCAGACTTGGAGTTGGTGACTTTTACTGTGTGGGTTCTGTCAGTGAGCCAGCTGGCCACCCATCTTGTGACATAGGGATTTATGCCCAGTTTAGTGAGTTTATCTATAATTCCAGAGTGGGGGATGGTATTGAAAGCCTTGGCAAGGTCAAGATAGGCTGTGTGCACTACCTTGCCCTTGTCTATGGCTCTAATGACTGCTTCAAAGAAGTCAATCAGGTTTAGTAGACATGATCTACCTTTTACAAACCCAAACTGAGTGGGGTCCAGGGTTTGGAGGTTACCTATATCTTTGTTTATAAGCTCCAAGATGATACATTCCATGGCCTTGCAGACCAGGCTCATTAGGCTAATGAGGTGGTAGTTTCCATGGTCCATGGTGGCACCCCCTTTGTGGAGTGGTATAACTGGCAATGTGTGCCATTCAGTAGGCACATAGCCTGAGATGAGGCTATGATTGAACATGGTACTTTGTGGGGTGCCAGTTCGTGCGGTACGCAGCCTGGGATATTGTTCGGTCCCATGGGTGCTGTGTTCTTGGCTTTGGAGAGTGCGGTCTTTACTTGTTCATCTGTGATTACAGGGGGTTTGCATTCATTGTATTAAGATGGGCTCTTTGGAGGGTGAGAGGGGGTAAAGTTAGCATTGAACCTATCTGCCAGGATGTTGGCAGTATCAGTTGGTTCTGTATATTTAGTGCCATTGTGCAGTAGCTCAGAGCAGATCAGAGTATTGCCATTGAGATTCTTGACATAGCTGTGGAATGCTTTGTGGTTGTCTTTGGAATCAGTGGCAATTTTATTTTCATAACCGTCTTTGGAGGATTTTATGAGGGATCTCAGCTTCTTGCTGAGGCTGACCAGGGAGTTCCTCTAATCTTGGGATTTACTCTTTTATGTAACAGCTTCTTCCTTCTGTTGTAGAGTTTATTTCAAAGGACCACCAGATTGGGTTCATTTTTTTGGAGGATAGCATCTTGGTTCTATTGGGGATGGCACAATCCATGCACTCATGTATGTGTTTATACAGTGCATTTGTGTAGGATTCAGCAGTCATACCTCTATTTTCCATCTGCATGGGTGTTGTGAAGTTTGCCACTTCTGTTTTAAGAAGCATGAAATTGGCTTTGGAGTAGTTTATGATGGTGGTTTCCTTAATGGGGGGGGGGTGGAGGTGGGATTTGGACGTCTAGGGTGATTAGCTTGTGGTCGGATCTGACCAGCAAGGAGTTGACCTCTGGCATGGAACACCAGTTACCCATACTGGTAATGACCAGGTCCAGGATATTGCTGCCCCTGCTGGGGGTATGGACAAGCTGATCCAAGGCATTGGAATTTATGAGTTCCAGAAAACGTTGAGCGAATGAGTTGGTACATGGGTAGTTTTCCCAGTTGATGGTGGGGTAGTTGTACTCGCCCATAATTAAGGTATTGGGTTGCACCTTAATATTTTCCAGTATCTTAAGAAATGAAGAGTGGGAATCCTAGGGCATGGTGGGGGATCTGTAAAAAGCTACAACTTGGATTGCAGTCTTGCCCAGTCTTAGTTGCAGTTGGATAATTTTGGATGCATTATGTTGAGCAACTAGCCTGGAGGTGTGGATATCCTTATTGAATATGGACACGGCTCCACCTTTAGTGTTTCGGTCCAGGTTAGGTGGCTGAAAGGTGTGGTATGAATTATAGCCTGGTAATGCTGGGGTGCTCTCTGGAGCCTTGAACCAGGTCTCTGTCACTGCACAAATGCCGATGTTCTTTATTTTAAGGAGTGCCTTGAGTGAGTGCATTTTGAGGTTTAGACTTCTAGCATTGAGTAGCATTACTCTCAGAGTTTGCTTGCTTGTACCTGTTACAATGGTGAATTTAGCATTTGAACCTTGCCTAAAAAAGGCACTACAGGGGTGGCAAGAGCCTTAACCAGTATCCGTTTATAACTAACCTCAACTTATTGCTATACCTCAATTACCACAGCATATCAAGGTAGGCCGGTTCTGGATAATCCCCCTACCTTGTCTCAACCAGCTGTGGCACCAGGGACCAGCATGTCTGGGACCCAGACTGGTGGTACCCCCCTCTGCTGCACTTGTGGCATTGGGTAGTGCTGCTCCATGGTACTGGGATGGGCCACCCTCCTCTTGGAGTGGTTGCAGAGGGAAGTTGTGACCAATCTTGTGGGCAACCTTGCCCCGGTGCCCAGCCTCCAGCACTGCCAACCCTGGGACAGCAAAGGAGCAGTGCCGACAGTTCCATGGATGTGGATGTGAGTCACACTGTTGCCATCTGGAGGCTCATGGAACTTGAATTACACAACACCCTCCCTGTCCAAGGTGTTCACCTCCCTCATGTGTTACATACCTCCCCTGCCTGCTGTCTTGTTTGCTTGCAAACGCATCTTCACCTATCTAACTTACCTCCCCCACACGTACCTATGTCCCTTCCCCAACATTCCACTCTCACCTTAAAAAAAATGGGCACCTGTCCCAAAAAAAACATTGTCCCATACATAGCTCTCCATTTTGCACACATGTCCACTGGGCACAAGTAATTTGATCCAGTTGGGTCAACAATGCAGTTATGTTGTCCTCACCTCTCTGGGGTTTGAGAGTCCAAATTCATCTACAAATTCTGTCAAAGTGCACAGTTGTTGCTTTACAAGAAATGGATAGCTACACCCTTCCTGCACATCCCTCCCTTCCTTTCACTATGTTTTCCCCCTGCTTGCCCCATTTTCCCACTTTCCTATCTTTCCTTTTTTATTTTCTTTATATATTTTTAGAGTGGTGCTGCGTGATGCTCTGCATCACTCAGCTTCGCTTAGCTCAGCTAAATTGAGCTATAATGACTATTATGTGTTTATAACATTGTAAGACACATGTAGAAAATAAAGACCTCTGTCATGTTTTGAACCCAAGCCCATCATACCTACAGTGCACTGCATTAACCCACCATGCCACTCAACTCTTCACTAAAACAGGTGCTTTAAACAAGACACAGTAATTGCTAATTACAGTCATTAGGCCTGTTTCAGCAGAGCTGTGCATTGCACCGCACTGCATTGTGTGAACTGGAATAAAAACTAATGGAAAAATGAGAGTGTACCTTGGAGTCTGGTGCAATAGTACACCATTAGACAGCCAAAGACATGATCATATATGTAACTGAGGCCTGTGATAGCAGGTAAATGTGCCCTTTTATCAGCAACATGTAGAAAGACATCTGCTAAGTAATTCATGACAAAATACATTTTTAACTGGGACTCTGGCACAGAAATACATCCATATAAAACCATGCACATAATGATAGATGTAGAAAATGTTTGCCACAGCCTCCATATGTGCACACATATCTTGAAAATATACATGCTGTAGGAGTGACTCAGTCGCTCAGCCTGTTAAATGCCTTGGGTACAGTACATTTTGCCACACACAGTCCTGGGTTCAAATCTAGTGTTGTGTTGCATTTCAGTTACATTATTGTGAAGACAGCAATTAATGAATGACTCATGCATTCATTATCTACACAAAGCATTGCAAATTAAATAACTGCTTTTCTGTTCTGGAAGTCACAGGCCTGCAGGTAGTGACACACTTCAAATAGTCATTGAGCATTACTATATGGCACCTAGTACTCTGTTATTTACACAGTTGCCTAACATACATACCTTAAACATATGCCTTAATTGGAGTGTAAAGGGTACCCTCATGCTTGCTCTGCCTCTACAACAAGGCTGACACAGATACACCTACAGCTTGTTGTCCTCCAAAGTGTTCACACTCTCTGCCTATGTCTATTACCTGCAGCAGCAACAGCAGCCTGTGGTAAAGGTTGCAGCTACAGATCTACCCTCTGCGATGATGTAGTCTTCTCACCCCAGTAATGTCCATCTCAACAACTAAGAAAGGTGCCCTGTTCTACATGAAGTCCTTCAATATTGCACAGTGATTGCATATCATTGGCTAATGATAGTGCAATTCAGCTGTTTTGGCTGCAATGAGCATATCAGAGTCACTGATTGGTTTAGAGGCAATTACCTGCTAATGAGAATCATGTTAAAATGCAAGCAGCTGGATATGGGGAAACAGTCTTTATGGGACTTTTCTCACACAGAGCTCACCTTTGCAAAACATTACTAGTAGCACTTTTCAACAGAGGAGTACTTCACTCCACCGAGTATATAACTTTTTTTTGAGTATAACAGGATGCAGATGGGAGGATAGAGGTATGGGGAATAGGGATTACAGCAGTAAGCCTGTCTTATATCTGTGGTAATGACATCTCATTGATACCCTGCTGTCTTACACATGCAGGGGACGTACAATATATCAGGGTTGCATTGTCTTTTGCCATTGTGGCATACTGGTGTTGTTGGACTGTCCCTAGCAGTGTGCTATTACGAACACTATATATTTGTCTGGCATTGGTCTTATGACATATTATTAGGTAGCTGGCCTTGGGGGGGACACAACAGTGGACTGGAGTGTTGGTGAATGATCATACAGCAGAATCTCTCATGGCACCCATGGAACTACCTCAGTAATGATACTATCTTGGTTGTATTCACACATGTAGTATGTTGACACTGTGAGGTATGAATGAGCAAGCAGTGGCTAGTGCCAGCCATTTTGTTCTTGCTGTATCTGTACATAGTGGACATCCATGTATTTGATCATGTAATGTGTTCCCTTTTGGTGCCCCCTTCTCAGATGCAGAGAATAAATTAATACTTCAAGGACCAAGGCAGCACCATTACATCCTCCTATCTAAGGTGAGGCATAACAGGGAACAGCAGGCTGCATTGTGGGGAGACCTAGTCCAGGATGTGAATGAGACTAGCCACCAGGACAGGACATATGAGCAGGTTCGACACCGTGCTACAGACATTGTGAATGCTACACAATGAAGGGAAGCTGATGTAGCCAGAGATCGTGCCATCACTGGTGGAGGACCTACAATGGAACAACCAATCACAGCCACTGAGGAATTTCTGGCAAATCTAGGGACACAGAACAGCTCCCAGACATCCATTACACCATTCATCATGGAGGTGGGTACCACAGTATCCACAGCAGAGGAGCATGCAGGTAAGCTTACTGTGATCACAATTGTAATACTGGAGCAGTCATTCTGTCAGGCTTTACATACCTTTACAAGGATGTCAGGTCTATGTGCTGTAAGGGGGGAGATTAAGCTCAGTTGTACACTCATGCTCATAATGTCACCAATACATCAAGTAACACAGTAGCTACTGTGCTTGTGAGATATATGCAGGTATTACCTTTTTGTGCTTCAACATTAAGCAGTACTGAAATTACCTCACCCTCACCTTTTTCGACGTCCATCAGGAGTTATCCAAGTCCATGGTCCTGCTCCTGGTAAGCTTGATACTGTTTTGTTATGGAACATATATATGCTATTAAGGTTAATGGCCAGGATAATTCCCTATATGCACTTAATGTTGTGTGTAACCAGAGTAGAATGTTGTACGTTCCAGTCTGGAACAGTTACCCATGTTTCCTAGATTGGGTAATCACAGGAGTGTAGCTGAATGAGCAAAAACACTTTTGCAGTTACAGTTCTGAGCAAATAAGCCTCCTGATGTACTTGAGGCAATTAATCCAACATGCCTTGTAAAAACCGAAAGGTTGGTGGTATATACCTTAGGCATTGAAACTTGTATTTGTATGTATTTGTTAAGATAGGTGTACTGAGTTTGATGTG